>NC_134053.1:14022238-14275392 GCF_965140245.1 Athene noctua
CAACAGTGGCAATGTGCCCACAAACTGCTTCTGTTCACTCGTGACAGGGGTTTAAAACACAGAAACATGAAATGGCAAACATAGTGAGTAAAACTAAATGAAACTACACACCCACCTTCAAATCAGCAGTTCTCAAACTGTGATGTAGGCTACCATACTGTGTAAGTATAATCAAGAAGGGAATTCCAAGTGTTTTCAAGGCTGTGTAGCCCATCCACTAAAAAGAAAATTTTAAAAAAGCATCTTAAAACCTAGAATCTCCCACAATTTATTACACTTTAATGGCCTTGATGAGACAAGAAAATTGTATTCTAAGATTTTATGCCATCAAGAAGGAATCAACAGGGGGATTTTAGCAAAAATAATTTCAGCATCTTTTCCTCATGGAAATTTTAGCATCAGGACTAAATCCTCTCAGTCTGAAGGGACCCCTTGCTGTGTTCCTGGCACAAACCAAACACGATGGTCCACATGCAGTGTCCAGCTCAGCAGGTCCCCAGGCCACTGACTCCCAGCACTGGTGAGGGAATCTTCAGTAGTTTTCCTATTTCTTAAACAGTTTCTCTAGGCACCTGGGTTCATGGGCACATTCCCATTCTTTCTTCGTTCTATTCCTCAGTCCTTATTCCCTCTGACTCGAATCCCTGGGTTCCACAACCTCTGCTGGCTCCAGCACTCCAGCTATTAAAACACTGCATGATAGGTATGGCCGAGTTCAAGGAAGGCAAAGGAGTGCTTAGCCCTACAGCAGTATCTTGCAGGAAGAACATTCAATTATCATTCTTTAGAATGGGAACTAGCTTTAGCTATGATTTTTAAGCACACCACACACCCCCCCGCCAAGTCATACAGTCATTTCTCCTGTCACTGGTTGAAGCAATGCTTATATCTTGCTGAAGTCAAAGCATGTCCCATTGAAGTTACAATGAAACACTGTGCTTAAGTGCTTTGCTGAATCAGAGCCATCATAACTATCCATTAGGCTTTGATCTGGTTAATGTTTGTCCAAATATGGCCCCACAACGGGAAAGCAATGAACCATTATTAAAAGAAGGAAGGACAGCTGGAATTATTTTAGTGTAGAACTACATGCACAAACACACACCAAGTAACAGATTGAAAAGCTGTTCTCGTTATTCCTCAAATTATTCTTCTCTCATTCCCTTAGTTACAGAACTATTAATTAGGGTCTTATTTTTGTTCCCCCCTCCCACCTTAATGTACTCAGTGCTCATCCAATTTACACACACAGTTTATTTTGGCAAAAAAAGAAAGGAGAAGAATCTCTGCACAGGGGTGGAGGGGGGAGAGGTGTTTGTTTGAGGGGAGTCACCGCAGTCATCACTCAGTCACTGTAGAATTGAAGAAGCAGAAAGACTAAGGAGGCTTAACTCTTCATGCTATTTATACACATCAGAGATATGATGTGTATAACTGAAAGGTAATTAAGTAAATACTTGACTCTTCTTCTTCACTCATACACACAGATCTATTCTGCCCATTTCTTAACAAAAAATCTGGCCTGTTCCAGTCCAGTTTCTTGAAAAGCAGGTTATTTGCCAGAACATGTAGAAAGAAGACCTCTCAGCACAAAATTAGAAAGAACTGACTCCACCCATGACAGCAAGCTAAAACAAATGCAAGGTCCATCCTCAGTCAAGTCTGTGACTTTCCTTCTCTTTCTGATCTGAACATTGCCTACTACATCTGAGGTTACAAAATTCTTCTATCATGTAATTTGCTTACATGCTATTCGTGATGAGTTAATGGACGTCAGCCACTGCACAGGCCTTGCCTCTAGCCTGCATGACAGCGCTGGCTAGGAGAGATCCACCTCCAAGCACATGGGCGGCTCCAGCACTTTCAGTTGATGGACTGCGGCAGAATGACGCCATTATTTTCTAAACCTTCCTGAGCCCTTTCTATGATGACAGGAGTTGAGGACTTCAATTCACCTTTGCCACTGCAAAGATACCATATGTTCTGTTTGGACAGCAGAGGTTTAAGAGATAAGCAAACAGACTTTGTGGTATGTTCTGATTAGAAAGCACAAGTAAAAAGGCTCTCCTGATCTGCCTGATTAGGCTATTATAAAAAAGCCAGACATTCTCTTTCAAAAAACGATCTTCCATTCATCCACAGTGGATAAAGAGCAGTTTTTCAGAGGTACGGATGACTAGCCATTTCTCCTGACTTGGGTGAGGGTTGAGTGTCTGTGAGCAAAGGTGTATGTGCACCCATGTGTGGATACATGTATTCAGCCCCTCAACATACTACTTTTCAAATAGAATCTCACAGCACTGCTCCACCTCAAGGAAACATAAATATCAAAGGCAAGCTTAGCAATAGCGTAAATAAAGGAGCCGCTTGCCCTAAGTTTGGCATGGACAGGAGGCACCACCCTGCCCGTTTCCTGTTTTCCACCAGAACTAGTGCAAGGAACTCCTGTTCCCTTGCCCGAATCTCATCCCAGCAGCCGTACATCAAAGACACTGCCCTGGAGATAGGAACTTCAGCACACGCAGATCAGGGATATCCCAGGCGGCTGGTAGCAAAGCAAGAAGGGAGACTTTGATTTCAGGGTTCACTATGGCACGCGACCCTGTGGCTAGGGCTCCTAAGTGGGGTTGGCAGACCTGAACGAGATCGCCAACTTCACCCGTGACCAACCATGGGAGTCTGGGCCTTGACACCTGTCAAAATAGAACAGCCGTTCTGGCCTCATTTTTCTCAGACTTAGTGCCCCATCTCTAGACTGGGGAAATGGCATCACTTGTACCACCTTCATAAACGTTTTGAAAGCCAGCCACAGAAGGTGCTAAACATTCCCACTATCTCACTGCAAGTGTGGATCCTATTGCACCCTTCAAGGGCCAACCACCCAAGCAACACTGGCAGAGCGGATACCAAACCATTCCACGATGCATCATCTCCTGTCTACTCAGAAGGGAAACTCAGGACTGCTGGGTTTGACACAGCTCTGGCAAAAGCAAATGGAAAGACTACCAGTCATTTCCAGAGGAACATAAGAAACTGCTTTACAAACCAGTCACACAGTTTATTAGTTTCATTAGATCCAGTGTAATCTGGCTCATATTCAGTGACTTTTTTTAAAAAAAAAACTTTTTCCCATTTTGATTACAATTCTTCATTTCAAAACAGAACAATAAAACAAATTGGAAACCCCTTTTCCTCTTTTCTAACACTATGGCTTGCTCTAGTAGCCTATTTTTAGACCTTTGACATGTATATAAAAATATATGTTCCCAGAGGAATTTCATACCACTATGCAATGTGAACTTGTTAGAGCACTTACTAATGACACACCCAGATTTATTGCTTCCCATGCCCTGTCTATAGTTTATTTTTTGATGTAAAAAAACAAACCAAAACAAACCCATAACAAATAAAAAGGCAAGTATTTGTATGTTTGGCTAAAAATAATTTTTTTACAAGCTGTGCACTGATACAAGATTTATCTTCTTTGTATACAGTTTTCAGGCCAAATCCTCTTCTTTTTATGGAGATATGATAAAAATCTAGATAAACCAGTATTTTTAAAACAACTTTCTAGCTTCTTTTTGCACTGATGGAAACCTAGCCTGCACAGAAAAGTAAGAATTTCCCTGCAGAAATATTGAGGATTTTCAAAAACACAAGATTCGATTACATATAGATAGATCTGAAGACCTTGATAAAAGATTTATATGTGAAGGTTCTACAATTTTGTGACACAACCATTTTACTCCTGATTTAGAGGACTGAGCACATCTGAAGGATAAGCTGCAGTTTTAACTAAAAACTTGGTAACAGATCTTATTTCAATAAAATAAAAAGGACAGGCATTTTGGAGGAAAAAAGATGATTTTTTGGGACTTGATCAGATTTAGCAAAATGGGACAGACATACGGGGAGGGATCATGGAGAGACATCCATGAAAGGGAGAAAGCAAGCAAGGAAGACAGGCACTTAACATGGACAATAGGGCCAAGCTCTCAGCATCCTCGAGGGGCTGGTCCTTGTAACAGAGCACCCACCATTCTCCGGATACTAACAGCGTATGACAGGAGAATTCATTGGTCCATGAAGTTTTCACGGTCTTCCAGATGTTTCACTTCCATTGAATCCATCAAGAATAAGCCATCTAAATACCTATTAAAATCTGTGTCTTAACATTTACATCACATTTGCATATTAGACTAAGTATCTTGTGCATTTCTCAAAAGGCTACCTTTGCCTATTTCTGCAAGGACTGTACTTCCTATCTCATTTACATGTTACTTGGGGTATTGTTGCCATTTACTTTCAAAATGCACTCCTGTTCCCTGAATGGCAACTAAACATCGCTAAACAGCAGGGAACATAAGGCTGCAGTCCAGTTTAGAAGTTTGTCAAACCTTCAGCTCACATTTAGCACGAAAATCTGTGTCCACATTGTTAAGACTGCAGATAAAAAACTGAAAATCAAGCCTTTTTCGATGTGTAAAAATACACAGGTGTATCTTCTCTGCAAACCTCAGAGAAGGGCTCTACAAAACTCGCTACCTCAGACATTTGTAATACTCACAGCCATACTCCCTCTCACTCATCCGAACCCTCTCTCACACAGGAATGAATGTACTCTCTAATCTTTATTACCCTTTAAGGCCTTTGGAGTAGGGAACAAGCAGTGCCCAGCTCACGATCAGCTTTACCTTATTAATGGTGTTATCCTGATAGTATCTGCAGGTAGGAAGAACATCTTTCTAGGAAGCATGAATTCTATATGCAAGATCTTAATTCAAAAGGAATTTGGCACCCTACTGAATGTCTCCTCCTGGCCAGGTCTCCAGGTCAAGTACTGCAAGCTGTGATAATGAGGCTTGATTCTGACAATTCTGACCAGTAGTTGTTGTCATCCTGACGGCTTCTAAACCATCAAGAAGACACTGAGTGACTTAGGCAGGGTTTATTTTTGGTTTACAAATGTAAAGGAAAATGTAATTCAATGTCACAATGTCTGCCAGAGTCTCCGAGGAAATCTGATTTCAGAAGCACATGAAGAATCTCCCCAGCCCAGAGTATGTTTTCTCTAACCAGATTTCCTTCTCTCTGTCACTCAGGTAGGATTTTTTGGCTTTTTTTTTTTTTTTCCCTTTCTTTCTTTTTTCAGTCCTGAACCCTTAAAATTCCACCTTTTCTACAAAAGATTTTCTGCCTGAGGAAAAATTCTGTCATGAACTGATGTGTACATTACAACTCAGTAAGTGAAGACCAACTAAAAGCTGCTGCCTTTAATGTACCAACAGTGGGGACAGAAGAAAGGTGGGGAGTAGGAGACACAATTGATCAAGAATACTAACTCCAGCCCTTTTCTTCTTTTGTTTTCTTCTGGCCCCCACCACTTAATGTGTCCCCAGTTCAGATCAGTTACACCCGCTTCACATCCCTTTGCAATACTTCTTAAGCAGTGTCAGTATGAACCAGCATAGCTGTCACCACCAGCCTCCAGGAGGGATGTGGTTCTAAAGGCTCTAAGCCTGGGAGGCTTTTAGAAGTAGCACACAGTATTCTGTCAAAAAGAGTCAAATAAGAGGCAGCTTGTGCTAAGCTGGAGTGGAATATAAGACACTAGCAGTTTTGAGAAGGAATAACCCAGCCAGAGGAGAAAGCCATGACATTAAGGCCTTAAAGTGGACAGACAGACTAATTTCAGCTCTGCCACACAACCTGTGTGACATTGAGCACATGACTGTTCCTCAGTCTTCCTGTCTGTGAAATGGCAATAAGAATCGTACATTTGCCTTTTTAAAATGTGATTTTTCCATTCTTGGGACCATCACTCATTCTGGGTACGCATAACAGGGACTTGATCTTAGTTATGGCTTCTAGCTGCAAGTGCAATAAGTTAATATTGTAGTGTGGTTTAAGATAATGAAGACACATTTGCCCACACTACCCAAAGTTTGTGTGGACAGCTGACGGCTGCAATTCAGAGAACTGGATGGATCAGGGAACTGTATGGATCCCTTTGTCAGCGCAGCACTAAGAGCTGCAGCTTAAGAATAGTGAAAATAATGGCCACAGGATCATTGTGCTATTCAAATGAGCATCGCTAAGCACAGTAGCAGAAAAGGCATCTAGAAAAAAGAGGAAAGCATAAACCTGTCAAGTGCAAAAACTATAGTATGGATTCATGTTCCTGTCATTTATATCTTATTAAATTAGTTCTTGTTAAATTATTCTACAGAGGGATTTTTGACATTCTAGAAGGAAGAACGCTGCACATTTATTTCTCTTGGTCATTTACATATTTATCTTTTAACTTTCAAGTGAAAAGCTTAGTCATTTAATTTATATTAAATCCTATGGAAGTGCTTCAGAACATTGTAGAAGTACAGAAGTATCACCACTAAATGTCTGATAAAATCTTCAGCCAAGGCACATCACCAGTACAGTTAAGCTGTAATGTCTTTGTACCAGCAGAAGATGAGGCTCAGGTAAGTCCGACCTCTACTACCACACTGCTAGAGTTTGTCATTTAGCCCTGACACTTTTCCTGAGGCCACTGCTAATTACATCATTGCTGCAGGCCCATCTTACCCCAAGGACTGCAAACCTGGAGAGGCTGCATGTTCTTACAACATCTTGGACAATGAGTGTGAATCTGAGAACAATGCGTAAAGTCCAGTCATATAGTAAGCATCACTGTTTCAGCAGAATTGAGGGACTGAGATTTAAGTTTTTGTGGCAAAGGCTGCAGTAGAATGGGAGACTCATACTGCACTGTATCCTACCCAGAAATCAATCAAGTGTAAGGCTTCATAAGCTGTGACCAAAACCTTGGGCCACTGGCTCTCTGATGCAAGGCAAAAGAACTTCCTCGGGGCAAAACAGTAACATTCATTTTCACTTCTCTCCACAGAGTTTTAACCCCAGGCAGCAGCACAGCAACGCTAGACCCCAGGACCAGAGTTTCAAACAAGCTCAGGGACAGTTTCAAGTGTTCATTATCCAAAATCTGAGTTGATATTATAGAGTTCAGATCCTTTTGAGCACCGAGGACACGGCATTATCTAGCTGAAAATGACATGATGATATCGAGAACACTAAAAGACTAGTCTCAAGTGCTCAAACTGGTGTGCTAAAATATTTACCCGTTGTATTACTTGTCTTTTCAAATATCTTCAGGCTCAGAGGAAGACATAATGGATTCAAAGTATATGTCAAAGGAAGAAGAACAGCAAGAACAGCCCATACATCCCCCTGGTAGATATGTTTTACTACCCAGAACTATTTATGATTCTGAACAGTGGAACAAATGAGGCATAGGAAGTAAAAGAGAAAGAACCCATGAGAAAAAAAAAAAAAAAAAAAAAAAAGGCAAAGAGAGAAATATCACAGTTTTTCTGCACCAAAATCTGCAGAAATTTTGCTAGAAGGAAAAGGCTCTGGGGTGGTAGAACAGTTGCACGCTTTTTTTCAACCAGTCATCAGGATTATTATTACTAACTTCAGAGGAAACAGCACTAGGCTTATATCCCAGAGCCTACACTGCTTTTGGTTATACCATTATACATTTCACCATAAATCAACCGCCACCAAATTTAAAACAACTCTGAGTGGTGAGTGTGGAGCAACACTGCACAACCATGTAAGGAAACACAGGCACAGACAATCCATTGAGGCAACCGCTGGTTTATGCAAATGCCTGACATAAGACACATGCAAAAACTAGAAAAAACCCACTATGATCACAATACTTCTCTTGTCACTGGGATGACATTTACTCCCAACCAGCCTTTACGATGGCACCAGAAACTTACTTTGCCCTAGGGTGAGAAGGAAACATCTAATTAAGCAGTCTTAAAAATCTGGTTGTCAGGACTTAAACCATGCTTTACACTGGGCAGACAAAACTGCTCTGTGCAGGAGCTCGAACAAGACTGGACTAGAGATGGGTCCTAAAAAACAGCAGAACTGGAAGATATCAAAAGAGAAACAACAAGAAAATTGCTCAGTTAAACTGTCCTCTTTTCTCCTCAACAGAAAGGAAGAGCCTCTCCTTTCCTCGCTCTCTTTAAGTTCCTCCTGATTCAATGCTTGCTGAAGCTAAACTTTCATTAGGCTTTGCATCCTGCATACTTAATTATTTCTTGAGATTTGTCACCTGAAAGATTAATGTTTTGGGGGTTGTAAGCAATGAACAGGACATGACAACCTATGTGATAACTAGCACAGTGCGACAGCAGAAACATAGAGGATTTTTCCACTTTTCAGAGCGTCAGCATTCATTTTTATCCTGCCTCTCCTGAAACCTCCACAGATAAAAAAGCAAAGCTTACAGCCAGCATAAATCCTCTGCATAGACCCAGGATTATTAAGAACTTTTGCAACACAATCAGTTGTAAATGTGTATCCCTCTGTGAAAGACAGATCCTTGAAGATCCAAGACAAGATACCCACAAACCTCTAAGTAGTATCTAAGGCTATCATAAAAGTTTATGGGCCAAACCCGCATGAGCCATAGTTCTGATCTCTACCCAGACTGGCTCCAGTTATTTAACCTCCTAGTTATCTTCAGATCAGAAGCAAAAGGCTGAGGCACTAAATGGTGCTTAAACTCCCACACAGAGCTGGTGGGTTAAATCATGACTACTCCACAATATTGCCCTGTGTCTTTAGCTAAACAACAAGAGGGAAGGATATCAAACCTTGGAGATCTGTTATCTTACAGCTTACATATTAGGCCTAGGCATAAATCAACTGGCTATATACTTGAGTACCAGGTGTAGCAAAATTGAAAATAATAAGAAAACTTTAAAATAGCAGGGATTTATTCTAGTTGCTGTTAGATGGGAAACTCAATGGCTTAAAGAAGAGGAAAAACTCTTAGAAGACCTGGAGCATCAACCACTCTCCCAACAATGCCTAGTTTTATTACATTTCTTTTCCACTCGTTGTTATGTGCATTTCAGCACAGGACTTAAAACTCTTCTATTATCTTGGCTACCGATTTCAGGAAGCTGGGATGGATCAGTTATAATTGTCCTGTTTCTTTATATTCTCTCCCAAGAGATACATTATTAGATACTAGGCTAGACAGGCCTTAGGACTAACTCAATATGGGAAGTCCTTAGGAGCCCAAATTACATAGATGCGTGAATAGTAAGGCAAGTATTAAAACCTGGAGGCCCGTAGCCAGTGAGAGTCCCTCCATTGCAACGCTTGCCTCTACACTTTATTGTCAAATGAGACATGGACATACTTGCAACAGAGGGAGAAGCACAGCTCACACACTGCCAACCACCTCTGTACTCTTACCTTAGACCACCCTGGTTGCCTTGGAAAGCAACACCATTCCACCAAGCCAGCAAAGCAACACCATTCTGGCCAATACAAGTCAGCCCATCTTGTATTTCCTCTCCTGTTCATCACTTTTTAATCTCATATCTACATACATTACAGTTTACTCCATTGACAGGAGATGAGCAGGGTGATCATTTGCAAGCTAAGGAACACACCATGGCATGGCTGGAGCAGTGATTGATGTAGTGCTGATGAGGTTTCCCAAAGAAATTCCTCAAGTATCCCCTGTAAAGGGGGCTGAAATTACCTGTTGATTCTAAACAAGCGAAGTCTGTCTACTAGACCAGCTGTGACACAAAGTCATATGAAGCCAAAGGTGCTGTTATGTGAGGACTAATGTTATAGAGCAAATGGCTTATAAAGTTAATCAGGAAGCACTAAGGTGGCATTTATGTGGCTGTCATATGGACTTACCCAGAAAGGTCACTATCACTGAGCAATTAGCTAATGAAGCATTTCTGGTTACTGAAGATTGTCAGAACTCAGTAGTCAGATCGGTTCAGAACACCTGGGAACAAAGATTATCTAGAGTCTACAGAAAAATCAGAAAGTAAATTTAGAAGCACCATTTAGTAAAGCACTTCCTCTAAGAAAGGGAAGGGGAATTTATTTCTGAGTTAAGCATTTCTTTTCCTTTTGAATCATTTCCATCTTTTACAGTACTGCCACGTAGCAGTACTCCTGGGATGAAGAAATGCACTGGGTAACAAACCTGGATCTACCTCACATTGATCAGAACTAGAGTAAAACATTCCCAGATTTCACAAGAAGGTTTTGCATTTGGGTTTTGGATCATACCAATATGGCCCCATAGTCTGAAGCATCTCTCACCTCATTACTGCTAGAAGATTCTTCCTTCATTCTTTTCTAAGGACAAATCCTTCTTTCTTTCGATCTTCTTAGTAAACTTAATTCTGAACATACATCAGTTGACAATATTAAAAGATGGTCCTTGAAAATGTAAAAAGTGAAATCTTTAATTAGCATTTAAAATTTAAGCTGTGTGATTTAATTGAGAGGAGATGACTCTCTCAACAAAAGGTTTTCAAAGAAACAGAGAATTCAGTCATCTCATAGTCCTAATATCTTTAAATATATTCTTCCAAGATCGGAGAACACAACTCTGCTTCTACCTCTGCCATTAATTTTCTGTACATCTTGGTCTCAGAACACATGCAGAAAAAAACCCTTGATATACTAGTTCTTGTGTTTCTCATCTCTCTGTGGTTACTGCACTGCAAGATACTTGACTAACAAACCCACAGTTCTAACAGATTGGCAAAGACAACATCAGGCTTCAAATTCAAGTTGAAGTCTCTCTCTCTTTACACGTCTGGTAACTCAGGTTCTGATTTTCAGATAAGTGTTTGTTCGTTGACCAAGACAGTGAATTTCTATACAGACCCTTTTAAGAGCAGCACATAGACAGATGCTCCTGAATTGCTTGGATACCATCATGTCAGAGATTTTGGGGATGACGCACAGACTGTGAGGAGGAAGACTACAACACTGCCTGAACAAGTCTTGACTCGCTTTGGTTTTTGACAGGGAAAATAAAAAAGGGAGACACAGCAAACAAACGGAAGGTGAAAGTTCATCTCCCCACCATAAATGAGGGCAGGCAACAGTGAGGGCTGGAAATCAATGTGCACATTGTATGTTGTTTACTCATCCCCACATGCAGATGAGAGAGCCATCTGACTCCAGCATGCAGCCGCTTTCCTGGTAGGAGTATGGTGCCTGCCTCTCTCTGCTCCAGCATGGCCACTGAAACGAGCCGATACAGACTTGACGGCGCCAGCAAACCTGCAATAACTTGTTCGTTGCCTCAGTGCCCATCCCATCACCTATCTCCATTCACACTCCTCCTTATTGCTCACCTGATAACGATAGACCGGACTGTAATTGCTGGGGTGTGCTGCAGAGTGGCAGAAAAGTGGATAAGGAATATCTATCCCTTCTCTCAGCACAAACGTGTAAAAGTTTGTTCACGGGTTTATGAGGCATGGAGCAAAACAGCTGCTTTCACTAAGAGCTGAGGTGTTAACTGCTGAGGTATTGTGAGGTGGCTCCTGCCAGCCCACTGTGTCTCTCCGGACAGGTCAACACACAGGCTTCTGTGTTGGGCTGGAACAGGTGTTAGGAAGGAAACTGTTTCATGGTGGAAGGTGGGACAGAGGTAGGGATTTCTTGAAGTTTTAAAGGGCTGGAAAAACTTGCTTTCAATTCAGGCTTCAAACAGAATGTACACACCTGGGAAGTAAAGGCTTTCCCTGCCAAGTCTAATTCTCCACATCTTCCTGGTGTTGCAGGCCTGTTTCTAAAACTCCGAGGGGAATCGATCTGTCTCCAGATCTACAGCATCTCCCTCCAGGCTGTCAAACTGTGAGACTGGATTCTGTGATGCAGTTGCAAGTCCTGTAATGATCAAATTGAGATTTCTGATTCGTTTTGTATTTAGGCCACAGAACAGCTGTCAAGTAGTAAAATGTCTCGGGTTCAGGAGCCAGGCATTAATCAGCTGCGGAAGCTGTGATTCTGAGCACAGGCTCCTATTAGTGGGCTTTTAATAGTATCAGAGCTTATACACACAGAAGGGCACTTCTCGTGTTTACTGGACACTTCGTCCTGTCACCTGGGGAAGGCAGGTGTTGCAAACTCCATTAAGAAAGCCAGAAGGAGGATTTTCACCTCATTTTCTCTGCACATAAAGCTTAATCAAAGGAACAGGTTAATCCTTGGCCTCTGCCGAGGCTGGCCACAAAACTGAAAGGACAGTGCGTTTTTGACAGCAATGGCCAGGCACTGGTCTAAGATCTGAGCGGCACCTCACCAAGGGTACCAAACATGTCAGTCAGTGGAACATTATAAATGGAGGGATCATGCCGGCTAATGCAGGCTTCCAGCTGTGCAAACAAACTCCTAGAAGCTTGCACTACAAATCCCAGACTAGTTGGGGAAATATAGCAAAGAATTATCCCAGCAATTCATCAGACCCCTTTGCTTCACAAAGCACCTGAGACATGAAGGCTCAACACATTGTGCCCTGCTGCTGCTGGACATTGTGCTGACATGGGATGGTACAGACCACCCTCTCAATGGCTGGATAAAAGTGCTTTGGGTATCCTGTTTTTCTCCTTCTGAGTTAAAGAAGCTATATATCACATAAGGTACGATAGCCTTAATTCACAGCCTCTGGTGACTTCTGAGATTACTTTTTGCTAGCTCCCATAACATGACCAGATAATTTTCCTATGCAGGACAGACTAGGTTACAGAAACTTGGGACTGTGGAAAGTGATGAAGACAGAGGTTGTGGAAGGAGAGGACTATAGATGGAGAAAAGGTGAAGAAAAGTTGGAATTTCTTGCACTCCAAGGATAGGCGATCAGCTGGAAAAGGATGCAAAAGGGACTTGGGGAGGGGGAAAGAAAAACAAAGAAAATTTAAGAAAAAAGAAAGAGGAGGAGCACCACCAGAACTCCCTCATAATGGGAGCACATAACACCCTAAGACAGGTGCCTCAAACAAGCACCAATACTGTGAGCCTATGAAAAGTCTGCCCTTACCCTGTCGTAAAAGAGACCAGTTCTGGACGAAGGCTGGAAAATACCACCTCAGGGCAATAAATCTCCCATTGATAGGGTCTGGCAAACACAAGCTTCGAGAAAGGTTGAAGTCAGCTCTGAAGTATATAATGACTCACTTAGGATTGAGGGAATTAGAAGGAAAGGTGACACTCAATATAACAGCGACATTAATAAGTAATCGTTGCCTGCAAATGTCTGGGCAGTTATAAAACATTGGCAAGACAAACCCTAATCTTACAAGTCTGGCTCAGCTACATACAGAAAAACGTTCTTTATCAAGTAACCCTGGGGAAAGTCCTCCAAGGGATCCATGCTGATAGATGATCACAGGTATCTGTTACACTTCAGCCCACACCTCCATAAAATCCTGTCATCCAGTAAAGTCAGGACCTTCCTAGGGTCTCCCTCACAATCTTTCTGAAGATGCTTGTCAGTTCTCTCCCACTCTCACATTTAGTCCCATAAGGGAAAATTATTCCTGGCCAGCTCCTGCATTTTGCACTGTATTTTAAACAAATCAAGGTGCTGGTAAGTAACACACAGCATCGGTGTAATCTGAGAAAAGAGCTTTTTGGTCATTAGAAATGCAGCTAAAACAAATAATAAATACAGCGCAGTGACATTTATGGTGAAAGCCGCCAGAGCTTTGGAGATTTCCCCGCCTGGTGCCATAAAGGCCTACCCAGCACCAAAGGCATTTAAAGCTAAATTAAAATCCTCATTAGCTGCTCTTGAGTGTATTTGCATTGATAAGGTCCCTGGTGGATGCAGTTTTATGGGCATGGAGGTAAACCTGTGTGGCATAACTACAGAGAGAGCTTTCAGCTGCACTGATGTAACCTGCATGTGATATGCCAATGACTGAGATATTCCATCATGCACCAGCTTAGTATGAGTGCTCCATGCCACGAAATAAAAAATAAACAAACAAACCCCCCCCCCCCCCCCCAATTGTCATTCTGCTATCTGATTCAGAGAGGAAGATGTAGGTTTATATACAGACGAGGATGTTTATCCTTACGCCCCAATACATTGAAGAGCTCAGAGCTACTGTTTATGTTTACAGTGAAAAGACTGTCCAGTACATTTTGTCCAACTCTAAAATGACAGGGATACAACCTGTTTGTATGAAGAACAACCAACCACAATCACCCCTTCAAAGTCTCTCACACCACATGTTTTCTAGCATCAGCTGGATTTTTAATTTAACTTTGTTTAATGCTATCATGTGACAGGGATAGGTAATACATAAAAACCTGAAAAAGATAGACTGTCACATTAAACATATCCAACCAGCTGTAATTAAAAGGAAGTTCAAGCAGAGCTTCTGAAGCACCTTTCCAAGAAAAAGAACTGCGAGTTGGGATGAAAGGAGTGTGAGAAATACCACTGTGAAAGGTATTGCACATGGTGCAGAAACTATGGGAAAACAAGCCCTTTGGGGACCTCTAGATGTGTGGTTTGATACAAAACCCCAAGATAGCTGTTTAACTCTGGGTGTCTAATTTCATATTAGAAAACCACTGTATCTTGCACATATATCTCCATTACCACGATGAAATAACCCTCTCAACATTCTGGCCAGGTACTGGAGATGAAACTCCCTGCAGGGGGAACATCCACTTGATGTTATGCCATTTTGCTCAGTAAAGAGTCTGAGTCAAACTGTGTTACAGGCACTGTAGTGCTTCTGCAACAGAAAGCTGATGTTTAAATACAAATCAGAATAATTACATTCTATTTATTCATAATTCTTCCCTGACTCCTTGGGATACAGGAGACTCTGCTTTCTGTCTAAACAGGTTTTGTAAATTTTTGTCACTAATGACAGTTTCCTTCTCATATGTGACTGCCTTTGTGCACAGGGTAAGCACCTGTGTGTGTATGTGTGTGTTCGTGTGTGCATGTTTTACATATACGCTGCTTTATACTGCCGTAAATGGGTTTGTGGTTTGCAAAATGGGTTCCATAAATCATTAATTAATGATAATAAAAATATGAATAATGTAGGAGACAGAAGGGCAAGAGTCACCACTCCATCTTCAACACCATCTTGGATGCTTGGATAAGCAAAGTGCCCACAATAGTCTTCCTTGCCAAGAGCACCATTACATACAGAAATGCTGAAGAATCACAAAAAGGTTTCAATGTGTACCATAGGAAATGATAGGACTTCATCAATAGTATGCTAATGCAGAGGCTTTTAACTCTTTAAACCTTTCTGTCCAGTATGGCCAAACTCAGGTAATTCAGACTCCCCGGTTCCTGTTCCCTCAGCGGTGGTTCCCTTTGGTCCATGGAATTATGAGATACTGCTGCATCCTGCTGTTAGAAACTGAACTGCAACTCGTGAGCTATTCACAAGTTCACAAAGGGAGTTTTCCAGTCTTATCTTTATTAACTGTGAATTTATCTCTCTTCCCAGATACAATGTTGAGAGAGAAGGTGAGCTGGAGGGGGTCATTCCTGCTGTACAAGGATCAAATGCCATAAACGGCCCAGAGTGTGACTGTGTTTCGCTTGTGCCCTCTTAATTGCCCCCGTTAAAGCACACATTAAACACGCAATCCCTGTGACCAAAGGTAAGAGGGAGTTTGGGTGTAAGCAAGCAATCACTCGATAAGACAACAGCATTTCAAAACACCATAAATTAATTCCCTAGGCTAATTTCCCTAAGAGCAATGGAGATAATAAATCTCATTGTTGGCGTTAAGGGTGACTGAAGAATCTGCTTCATGTGCCTGCCAGCATGCTACCGGAGCAATGCCACGGAACTGAACCTTGCTGGCTTCTTCCAGAGAGGAAGAAAACAGTAGACATGTAAAAACGTGCTGTAGCCTGTGCTTCTGGAGCAGGTTACTTTTACCAGGGAGAGAGGGTGGAGGGGTGTGTGTGTGAAAGAAAACAGGAAAAGGAAGATTCCACCAAATTAAACCAAGCAGGGACAGTTCACATGGCAGACTGCAAGAGATGCCCTAAGAACAGAAGCAGAAAATCATTCCTGAAGGCAGAAGACATAAATCTGAATTATTCTGGATTAATGAGTCAAGAGGAGCAGGTCAGAAGGGGAGTTTAGGGACATGTACTGTCCTTGATCAATGTCTGGAACTCCCCTTGAAGTTTAACAGAAGACCCTTTACACATTAGAGTTACAAGAGGTCCATAATGGCCATTCACTCTCACACATGCCTGAGTGTCCACACTGCCACACATGCTCACCACTTCTTTTTCATGAGTGTAAAATACCTCCCAAGTCTCCCATCTTCACTCCTATCCTTCCAGTATACATCTGATTGCATAGAAAGCCAAAATGGAGCAAGAGCGGATATTGCAACTTAGAAATTTGTCCGACCACTTTTTTTTAGGTTTACACCGAATCAAGTTTTACCTCACAGTGGTCAAATAAAAACAAGTTTGCACAATAAATACAACAGGTTGCTACATAAGCCACCAGTGTGAAAAAACTATACCCACCAAATGAAAGACTAAACTCCCTTATAACATCTTAAATAAAAAATAATTTAGTTGACAAAAGCCAATATGGTAGCAGGGTCGCATCTCCACCTCTGTTACACCAGTTCATGTTTCAGAGAAGCAGTAAGCAGATGCAAAGTCCCTCCCTTTACCCCAACACCATCTTGGCTATACCTGCCTTTGCTCAGACCTTTCTGTCTGAATAGTGTAGTGACTGTACCTGCTTACTATTGCTAGAGTTGTTTAGAAAATTGTTTGAGTATGGCTACAGCACACGTAACCAGAGGGGTGCCAGGGGGGCAGAGGCACAAGAAGAAAACATGAGAGACTCAACAGAAACACTTTTTTCACAGAAGAGTCTTCAAAAGCCTGAAGCCTGGTCCAGACGAGCAGACAATATATTGTACTTACTATAGCTCCAGAAATCATATTAAATAAAGTCAGGAAGTGACAATCCAACCCCATGCCCCAGTGCATGCACAAATAGAGCTCTGCTGCTTTGAGACCACATCAGCAATGACTTCTGATTTTAAAATTCAGAGGGTTTTTTAAATTAAAATTATTAACGTCATTAAGGGCTAAACAACCTTGCATTTCTAGCATGCATTTGGAGGCTCGTCTGTGTGTTAAGTGAATAAACAAAGGAACTCCAACAGAAAAACAATATATTCCATTTATATAGAGATATATAATACATACACAAATTTAGGGCTATATATTTCCCTAACTATATTGCATAAATATATATTTATTAGACTTACTATGGTATGTGTATATCATAATGCACTAAAATTTTAAAAAATAATGTAGAAAATTGGTCAATTTCCTTACAATTTAGCTTACATGGTACAACAGAATATATTTTAAATACCATGGAAATGGGCCAACTTTCCAATATTTAAATATCTGTGATATATTGTTGCAAACATTTTACAAGAGAAACACATGGCAAATTTTGTGTTCTTTCCAGATGACTGATATCCAGACCTTCTGGTATATGAATGACCTCCAGAGAGTCCTGCATTTTCACTATTTTGAATGCTTTGCTTCTGTTTTGGAGTCAGCCATTGAGACTTCGTCAGTTAGAATGAAATGTTGGGACTCTAAAATTAAAAAGCCTTTAGGAGTGACAAATGAGGGGTTTAGGAAGGATATTTAGGCAATCCATTCATTCAGTTCAATCCAAAATACAGTATTAATTACTCCCATCCCAGGGCATGTGACTATTTTCCTCTCCAACAATTCTTAAACCATTGTGCCAACTCAACGACTATTCGAACAGAGAAGAACAAGACCCCCAGAACACTCCATTCCTTTAAATTTCATGCAAATAAGCAGCAAGAGAAGAAAAGGGAGATTGTACTATTGCCTCACTTGGAAAGACTGAAGCCCAACTCACCCTTATCAGAGAATCCATGCAGCAAGAGCATTAATTCATGTTGCCTTTAGGGCCAAGCCAGCCTCAGCTGACTGCTGCAGGAACAAATGCAGGGATATTGGTGATACACAGTACCAGTGACATATGTCATAGGAAAAATAGTTATGAGAACTGTGAACACAGACATAGGGTCAGAACAACTGGACAAACTGTATTTCAAAAAACCTAATGTGCTATAGTGTAAACTTACAATCCAGAAGAAGAGATGCGTTTTCCTGTCGAGAGGGTTGCAGAAATAACACACACATCCCAAAAGCTCTACAACCTACTTAACTGGGTAGTGGGAAACCCCAAACTGAAAGCCCGAAGTTTTTAATGAAAGCTTTAAAAGTTGCTTTCCAACAGAAAAATTGATTCCTTTTTGAAGGAAGAAGACGCCTTCTAGAAAAATGTTCATTTCAAATGAAAGTAATTTTCCTTGAGAGTGATTTTGATGGTGTGGTTTTGTTGTTTTTTTTTTTTTTTCCAGTCAGTCCAGTACTTTCAGTACTCTAATGGCAGGCACTGCAATTGCAGGATATTACAGTCTGTAATATCCAAGTAACAATATTAACTCAAGAACATAGACATAAATTAATATAGGTTTTGGTTCTTCATTTATACTCCCATCTCTTTGCCATCACCCCCTCAGCAACTCCTTCCACTCCCCTCTAAAGAAAGAGAGCACATATGCACAAAAGAGGGTGGAAAAGATGTTCTTCAAAAGAGCTGTCTCTATTGAAACATGTGCACAAACTGAACAGCTGACAGCTTCACAGACTGGACTCGTTTATGCATGACCTCTTTTTGAGGAGCTTTTGAATCCTTTAACTTTCATAAAGACCCGAATCCAGGATTACGCAACATTGCGAGAAGTGTGTCTGGTCAGATTGTGTTCTGACAGGGGTATGAATCAAGTACTGACAAGGGTATGAATCAAGTAGTGATAGAAGGTAGATGTGAGAGAGGTCAACAACTTCAATATAGTGAGGAACTAACATAGGAAAAAAGATGGCCTGGAAAATGAATTCTATGTCACTTTGAAATTTCCATGAAGACCAAGACGCCAATTAGCACAGGAGGAGCCATACACTCGGCTTCAGTAGTTTTCTCGTTATCACAGGAAGGAAGAACGTATTTGAAGATGTAAGACAATGTCAGACAATAGACAGGCGATTCCATAACTGGAAACTCACCAAGGTCAGTGAGAGGGCAGAAGTGCAATATAATGTTAATTATACCCACGTGCAGGAGGAACAATACATAGCTGCCAATCTCCCTCAGAGAGACATGCAAGATTCTCCCTGATACAGAGAGAACCAGGACTCCAATTACAAAATTCACAGGATTTGCATTTCGTGTCTCCCCCTACGTCTTTTGTTTGTAATTTTTAGTACTCATAATGGCAACTAAAATGAAACTGTTTTATAACAAGGGTAGAGTTCCCAAAGAGATTCAGATTCTGGATCTATTTGACCTTCTCCACCTTACTAATGTCTTAACTATGAGACCATCCAGCACCACAATTACCCAAATACTTTCCAAAAGGATTCTCAATTTGTGCATAAGAAAGGCCAATTTAGACATCTCACCACATTTCAGGATGTATTTTAGTGCTTTTTTTAAAAAAAGATAAAGGAAAAAAGGAAAAAAGTGGAGGCCATAAGCACCTCCTGCATACAGATATAGGTGTTACAAATGATTGATTGAACATAAGATCCAGAATACTCTGAGTTTTTACTCATGAGCTGGGCACATAAGCAAATTGAATCTGAATCCATTCACATGGTTTCAAGCAGGCTGATAAGTAAGGGACAACCATGGAAGACTGCAACACATCTGCAAGTATATTAAATCTTGTGGTGAAAAGGTCTAGCAAAACTCATCTGAAATTTGTATCAGAACGTGGAATTAATTTCAAAGACTGGGGCAAAAAAACCCAGCAATCCATTAAAACAGCTAGAGAAAACTACTTGAAATAGCCCATACTAAAGGATTAAAAATCTACAAGAAAAAAAAAAAAAAGTAGTCCATAGCATCTGGCATTGCACCATATCTGCAAATATACACCATGGAGCTCTGCTCAGGATCTGGTAAAGGATTTAATCTGTCCGAAGAACAAATTGCAATGAAACATGAAAGGGAAAGTGGATCCGTTCAAAAAACCCCAATTTTACACTTACCAAACCAATTCATTCCATTTGGCCTGCTCACTGAAGCTCTCCTGCGTTATTGGAGGGCCTGGCAGAAGAATACAGTACACCTGTTGGGAAAACATAGTTTTAGATCCACACAGTTATGCCTTCAAACATGCTTTTACCCTGCATCATCTGCAGTGGGAGACAGATAACACTTGATATTACAGCTGCTGGCTGTTTTCTGTTTGCCAGCCACTGGACACAGCTTGTGGCAAGTGACAGCGTCAAGGTGCTGCGACCCTCCAGACAACTGAGCAAAGCTACGTTTGGGAAAACTTGCTGGGATTCTCTCTGCTCACAGACTCCCAGTTCTTTTATTCCAAGAGGCAGAATCCTAAAAGCAGCATTTCTAGGGACAGGGCAAGAAAATATATTTCCTAGTAGTTAACAGAAGTCAGTTCACAGCACAGTCAGCAGCACAGTGACTCTCAGCTTACAGGCACCATCCTTTTTCTGTTAAATTCAGTTTTGAGGAAGTTACTGTCAGTATTGATTTATGTATCACTAGCACCTTGAACCTTCAGCTGATGCCAAAACTTACTGTACTAGGTGTTACATCAAGCCCACAATGAGGTGCAAAGGACAGAAATAGAAAAAGAGGAACAGAACCATAAGATTTGTTGAAGTTTACTGGCTGAGATAGATACCCAAGTACTACATCATGCTGGACAGCTTGTTACCCGTGTTCACCCAAGCTTAAATACCTCAGCGAGATTGTAGCTGTAAAGATGGGAAACCTGTGCACTAATATTGGGTTGACATTAGCTCAACCTAAGAGGTTGGGGTTGCAACCGGAGGAGCTAGCATTATACAAGTTGAGGAAGAGTCTTCGTCTATCAAGTCCTCCAGAACTGATTCAAGAGAAACTAAATTTAAAATATGTGATAACGATCTCAGAACACAAGCTATCACTTCCTAGCTCTGCCAACTCAGACGTAACACACATGAACCAAAAGACATGGAGAATGGCTGAGCAGTAGTGAACAATACAATGAATAATACCAGAGCAAGGTCACAAGGTTTCCAACTCAGTTTTCTACATTCACTAGGTTCATATTAGCACACAGCCGATACCCTTCTTATCATCTACAAAATAAAGAATTAGTAAATCTACTGACTTGAATAAAATTATACGGATGCAAAAAGGTGAGACTATGACATCAAATTTGAAGAATCTCCGTTCCTGGGAGTCTTTTAGACCTCTGTTATCAGATTTTTCTTTTCTAATAATCACAGTGCAAATGATGAGTGTTTCACATGTAAAAGGTGAAGCTTACTCTGAGCACCTGTAACAGTTGTTCAGAAATAGTATGTACAATACTTTAAAAGAACAGTGTTTTAAGGGAAGCATGGTCAGGACGAAGAGGTTCAAGAACTTTGGATGGTGAAGAAAGAAGTCGTCTATTTTAACCCCGTTAACTAGGTAACTGCAATGAATATCAACATTTTTCAAGAGGTTGCCTAAGTTAAAACACTGAACAATTACCATCTCAGCACACCATTAATATTACCTTCAGCAGCAAACACTCTACTGACCTAAACAAACCATGAAACATACATCTTAATTTAGAAAACATTCTTAGAATATTACTACCACATTCACTATCAGGAGTTTCAGTTTCCAACATGCCTGAACATCTGACCTAAAAGACTACAAGCCATGTTTGCAGCTCATGGGATATCTCACTTTGAGGGGCACCTGTATCTCTCTGTTTTCATGAACTCTGTAGCCTTCCCACACTTTTAACTGAATGAATGCACAAGAGCATCTGCACGAGTAGAAATCTTGCCTATAAATGCTGTGTTACCAGGTTCCTCTGAAAATAATACTGGAATGGTCAGCCTCATCCTACAATGTTTAATAGTAATTACCTTTTTGTAGTATTTAATGAAAGCAAAGGAGAGAATTTTTACACTCTGCTGAAGCACAGAGGAGTATTTGAGGCAGAAACAGCAGCAGACACTGTTTAATAATGCACAACAGTATCACAAATATACATTAGTTCCCTGCAGGGACTGAGAATGCCTTTGCATACAGATCAAACAGAAATGGGAACCACAATTTAGGAAAGCGAATTCACTCAGTTTGATCAAAAAGCCTCTCGATCTTTGTGACACAGGCCACATTTGCTTTAGTAACCACTGCTAATCAGGACCACAGAAAGCAGAGTTTCTGGAAGACCTGGGGCTGTCTGGTGCACAGCCCCCATGGTCACGGTGCTGGGACACCAACATGGTGTTGCTGCAGAGAACGGGACGTGGGGCTACGCAGCACGGGGTCCGCTTCTCTCTCACATTGCTGGCAGCACTAGCCTTCATCAACAAGGTTAACCTGGGAGTGGAAGGTGACATTCTCCTGAATCTACCTGCATTAAACCAATTCCTGAGGCTTTTTCTTGACCGAGTCTTCCAGCAGAGTCCTGCTAATCAAGGACAGCACTAAGAAGTTTTGTGCTATCTGCTAAGAAGCCACCGTTGATACAGTTGCAAGCCAGGTTTTTTTTGTTTTGGTGGGTTTTGGGGGCTTTTTAAGGGGTCTATCAGATACAGATATTCCTAATCTTTCCAAAGGGTCAGTTTCATTTCCTGAAGTGCCTAAATATCCCAGGCCAGGCTCACCAACTGCTCGAGAAATTAGGCAAGTTTAAATGTTTCTGTTTTTCTCAGGAAGATATTTTCACACGGGGGTCACTGAACAAGCGTCGCCATCCCCTCCACCCCTCCACTTCCCCCACTCCTACCCACTCCACCCCAAACCCTGGGGGATTCTGGGAATCCGACTGTAAATGACACTACCAGCTGAGATGTAATGGGTGTTGGAGCAGCAGCCGTTTCCTGTCTAGCAGGAACCCGAATGTACAGGAATGCGGGAAGACTCCAGCGAGCCTCCTTAAGCAGCCAGAGCGGGCTGGGAACTAGAGAAGAGATAAGGGATGCCCTTTCCTCCTCCACCCACTCCAGCAGATAAGCATCATATGCCTCAGACATCTTGTCCACTGATCTGGGCTTTTCAACCGTGTCTCAGTATCTCTGACTCTACCTTCCTTCCTCTGCTCCCAAGCACACCCCCTGCTTAATGAGGCAGTCCACCCAGCAGCAATAACCGGGATACCCAGCCAGCGGTGCGGCTGCGAGGACGAGGGGTGTGTAAAGGCTTCGCAGCCAGGAGACACCTGTCTCTTCCGGGGAAGGGACACGGATAAGAGACCTCGGCTCCGCAGAAAGCAAACCTCTCTGTTTGAGGAGACAGGTGTGCTCTAACAGATGGAGTCAGAGGCTGTTTGTTCAGGCAACATCCACAAGCCAGGCTCTAAAAGCAATTGATTTATAGTCTGTTTGGAAACCAGCACAATCACATACAAATAAAAAGTTAAGATTGCCATGAAATTGCAACACCTTGCTCAGCATACTGCAACAACATACCACTACCCTGTCAGATGGGTAAGACACACTGGCTGGTAAACAGCAAAGAGACTGAGGGGCAAAAACTCGGACTAAGGACACGTTACTGTTCTCAGAGCTGCATACAAAGGGAGAGACAACCACCACGCGATGAGTTTCCTATCTGGTCAAACAACACAGACACAGGGCCAGAGGGTAAACAAGAAAGCACTAAGTTAAAAGTGTACAAGAGGCAGTAGAAAAAAACGATCATAGATTCCCCATCTTCTGTCTCTGGAAGGAAGGCACTAAATAACTGTCTGTGCTGCCTTGCAAACTTGCAGGCTTCAGGCCAAGATAATGACAGTAACACAGGCTGCATGTCATTCCAGAGCATCCCACGACACTGAGACAGAAGGCAGCAGCCAGTTAGGCAGTAGGGGAATTTAGGGCCAGGAGAAACTAAAGATAAAAGAGTAAAGTTCTTAGAAAATATATCTGGGAAACTTTAGATCCTGTGTATAGAAAGGAATAACCTTTCCACCTAGTCACCTCCCTCCAACTGGCCCGAGTAAAACTAATTCCAAAGTTAGTTCAGATAAAACAATCCTAAATCTATCTGGAGATTCAGAACACCAGAAAGCCTGAGCTTTTTACATTCTTTCAGGTTTTCTTATTGCTCATCTAAGTGTTTGTCAGGGAGATTGTGCAAACGAAAGAATTCTGAGTCCCTGGCTTATCGTTGGCCTGCTGCAGGAGCCAGAAGATAAGAGCAGGCAGGACTGGTCCTGGTGAAAAGACTCTCAGCTCTGGCACTGAAGTTTTCCTTTTGATGAAGAATTGCTTGAAACTAAGGAATACTGCATTGGTTTGAAAAGAAAAGAAAAAAACCCAACAAACAAAAACCACATTCAGCAACACTACAAGCTCTTCCTTTGTAGAAGAGGAAAGTATTATTTTAATACTATCTTTTCACTTTCTCCCCTGCTATAAGTCTGTCTAGAAGAGAAGGAATGTGATTTCAGCCCAAGCTCTCAACTACTTTGTTCTCCAAAGTTTCATTATTACTGAAAAATTCCATCAGCCTTCCAGACCCTGACACTTTCTTACTAATCATTGCCTTGCTCTTACCATCCCTCGTCTCAAACCGAATATTCAGGCTGTTCCGAAATGATTGTTCAACCTTGTGAATTTTTCCTCTTCTATGTTGTATCTGACATAAAACTGGACAAGCTGGATTACTATTAAAGAAGTGAGTCTTGGGAACTTTCTAATTCAGTTTTGTACAGCCAGCTTCAAAGAAAGGCAATAAAAAGACAATCCTTATCTGAGCGAGTTTTTCCCCATTTACTGTAGAAGCTCATGCTGACCACTCCTCTGGTGACAGACCAAAGTGTTCAGCCCTGCACCCCACACCATACACCGCACAGCCCATGCACTTGAATTGAGATCCCCAGAGCCGTCCTTCTCCAGACAGAACCTGAACCCTCCCGGGACCATCCTCCTCCTAACATGAAGTCAATAATGTATTGGTATGCCCACAAATGGGGGTCGCTTGCTGCTGCCTGCCCATTTACAGCAGTATCCTGAGAATTAGGACTATCAGCAATCTGGAGGACAGCGGTATTTGCTGTCTCAGCCTGCCCCTAGCCCTCCCCATATACATCCTCACACACCCTCCTGTGTCAGCCTCTCTTGTTTGGCTGTGATTGACAGACTCCTGAATTATGAAAAGGTAGAAAGAGCCTTAGTGAAGCACAGAGGTATTTTTATCGCAGTTTGTGGCCCCCCACCCCCATCATATATATCAGAGTAAGAATGCTTTTACACAGGGAAAAAAAAATAAATCTATAGAGTCCTCGAAGGAACAGTTTTTATACGCTTCTCAGCAGCCTGTCCTCAGTCTAGTTCCCTTTTCAATGGGCTGCTGGCTCCTAGCTGTCTGCTGATAGGAAGGATTAGCTACAGAAATGGCATAGGGAAAGAGTAAAAACTGGAGGGGAGCACAGACCTCCAGCCCACCCAAGCAATTTGTTCGCATTCAGCTACAGTACCATAAAAGAAGAAACTGCAGGTGCTGCAATATTGCCTCTCACTCTGACTGTGCTGTCTGTTATAAAAGGCAAGAGTCAAGTGTGCTCAAAAATTCTGAGAGAGGTTAAAATAAAACAGGAGAATTTGAAGTTATTAATGTACCCAAGCTTCCTCACTTTCCCACCATTTTTTGTTTTAGGGACCATGTTTTCAAGTTGTTCTTTACAAACATGGACAGATATTTTAACCTGTTTTCATACTAAATGCCGAGAGGCAGAGTTTTCGAACCCAGATGCCAGACATTACAAAGCCAGACTTTGTAATCTGAGTTAGTCATTATTCCTGAAGTGTTGAGCATTCCCCCCTCACTGCCTTCCACAGGAATCTTGAGAATCTCAGAAGCCAGGTTACTTTCTTTGAGATGCACAAAAATAATTCAGGAGGTTACCTTTTAGACACCAGCACTGTTTCATAACCAAATCAACAGAAGAGTTGGGAGGCTGGTTACAAACAAGCAACAAACAAGACAACACAAGACTTGAAATGGAATCTTAAGATTTATCAATGCTTCTACTACACAATCAATGTCTCTTTATGTTATCTAATGTTTGTCCTTTGCCCTTCAGTCTCCTCTTCTACCTCTCATCACAAGCAGTCGTGTTGTAAACTGTCTTCCTAAAAGGGAGAGACATGCTACAAACCCTCCACTAACCCCCCCACCAACAGAAAACCTGAATCCACATTACATCAGTTTCTGTGTCTTCAAAGCACAAGCCATCTTGAGCTGAGCAACTTCTCAGCTAAGGAATCTGGTGATTCCATTAACCAAAAGCTAGAAAGAAAACTGAATTCAGAGAAAACAAGAGGTATTAGCATCAGGTACATGAAAGGACACCCAGTAACCGAAAGGAAAAATTAGCTTCTTCACTATCAAACACACTGCTTAACCTGCCAGCCTCTGTCAGCTCCTTCTGCCCACAGGTAAACAGTGAGATAAGAAGATGGCCTGCGGTCCTTCCTAGAAGGACCATCCAATGCTGTCTCTCAGCAAACTGGCTGGATCCTGAACCCTGTAAATATCCTGAATTCTAAGTCGAAGCTACCTACAAGGAAAATACAAATGCCAGATCTAAGGATCAAGTATGATGCAAATATTGCTAGCAGGATTTCATCCTGACCTCTTGCTTAATCTGATGATTATTTGCACCTCCTGCACAGGTATCTGTAGTTAAACTGACCTAAAATACAGTGAAGACAGAATCAGGGGAAAGCCACTTCTCTTCTGGTTTTGCTGCACCCAAAAGTCAGTTCAGCATCTCCTCTCTACTTCAGCCAAATGTTTCTCTGCCTTTTATCCCCCACCCACTCAGCCACATGAAGAAAGGTAGCTCCAAGACAAAGGCTGCTAAATTAAGTGGGAGAGGCAGTTAGCTGCAGAGTTCACGTAACAGGATGCACGGCAAATTATAACGTTACCTGAGAACAGAGTCCTGAGGAAGAGAAGGTGAACCAGGTTCCTCTGCATCCCCACAGATAAGAACATAATGCAAGTGGGAGCACAGACTCCCAAAGGTCACACTCTTCTCAGGGCAAAGTGGTATCAGCCACTTATAACATACATTTTACTATATGTATTGCTCATCCTCTGGTTTGGAAGTGCTTTCAGTCTAGACCAGGTTACCTGGCTGAGAGAACTACTTAGAAGCTCAACAATGTTTTCACTCATCATGGAACGTATCTATTCTGGTTTGAGAACAAAGAAAAGATCATTCAGGTGCTGATAGTCCTCTGATGCCTTCCCACAGCTGCTCCACACTGACCAGGAAAAGAATGCTAATGCAATTTGTCAAACAGAATTATGGGATATTCTCCCTGACACACAAGGAAAAACACAGAAACAGCACCATGAGTGTAGTTTCTATCTGAATGTTCAAATGTAAGAGTAGACTAATACTACTGTTGAGATCTGAGTGATAAACATAACAATCAGAAGAGCAGAGACAAATCCTTAATAATTTTTTCAAGTCACACATCAAGACACTAGCAAAGTCTTTGACTGCACAAGGCCAATTCCTTCCTTCCCCAGATGCTGATGCTGACTCTTCTGCACTTCGGACATTTTTACAGAAAATCAGTTTGGAATTGTTTCACCTATTTGTCATGGTGGCCACCTTTCTAATGAGACCCTCCACAATGCTTTGAAAGAGAACTCTTACACCAAATGCATGCAGCACCTTGGGAAGGAGCTGATATGCCTGGTAAACACGCTATACCCCATCAATCACTCAAACCTTTATGACGCTTGCCCTAATACACACCTACTGCCTTTCAAAGCCTGCCATGATCAGTCTACACTGCTGAATCAGCTCTCCTTCTGTACCGCATGTAATACAAGATCTTTTCATGTGACAGAAATATTTTGGGGACAGAGTTTCTGAAAAGCCACTTGTGTGCCTAATTCCTGTTGAAGACTATGAGGCTTAGGAGCTTATTATACCTTTGAAATTCTCTCTTGGCTCCAGCAGAATAGTTGTATATACACTGTGCAGTTTTATATTTATTTCCCAGCAGTGTAAAAAGTCATCTTCTCACCCATTTTAAGTACATGAGCACAAGTAGGCCAAGGCCTGCCTTCCTGTTTTAAGAAGTGAAAGCGCTAGGGCAGACTGCCAGAGGACTTAATATAGTCTCAGATCTAAATTTAACAACAATAACATGGCTCCAGTCTGACCCTACAAAGAAAAGTTTGGAGAAAAAAAAAAAAAAAAGGCAATTCTTCACAAATTAAGAAAACAATAAAGGTCCCTTTCAAGTGTCAAGAAATATTCTTAGCCAGCCTGCAACACCTAAATCAAGAGAGAGGTTGTTAAAATGGCATAATACCAGGAAATTTGCCTACAGGGTCTACTTCCTCCTTGGAGACTACTGCCTAGAGTGCCGGAGTCAGTGTGCTTGCAATGGGGGAGCTGGGAGGGAGAAACGGGGATCTGACTAAAGTGACTCTATAAAAAAAGCCAAAGTTGGATATCAACACCACAGTCTCTAGATCTAAGATGATACAACCAGTCTTCCTGGCCTGAGATTCCGAGTCACATCAATAGCCTCTTTAATCCTTTCCCACCCAACATTTCCTGACACCGACCACAAAAGTCAACAAGTTCAAACCCAGCACAGAAAATTAGCGCTTGCACACAATACAGCCAAGTGATAATGCGGCTGTATTTATAGCACAGAGGCAGCCCCCTCGGAGGAGTTATTAAAGATCCTGGTGGGAAGAAAACACAACTAGAAGAAAGTTATTCAAGTAAGTTAAAGATACACCTGAACCCTCCCTTCCTCTCCCACCCCTCTCTGAGGTCATAACATCACAATATAGTCTCCTAAGCAAGGACGGTCCTCCGGGACACTCTGATAGGGAAAGTGTGAACAACAAAAGCCCATTGTTAACAGAGAACGTTGGTGCCACTTAGACCCTCGTTAAGTTCCCTAGGGGCTGTGGTTTGCGTTATGCAGGCTTAAAAATAAAAGGCACTAGGACAAGGGACAAACAAATAGTGAAGTCATTTCCATTTACCTAGACCAGCAAGGGGGTTGCCAAGCAGGGTAACTGGTTATCGCTGGGTGTTAGCAGCATCTCCACCCTGGGGCTCCCACCTCCTCTATTCCACACTTTTCACAGCAAAATTTTTCACATTGAATTACTAGAGGAGTTCAACTCTAACCCAGAATTATATGTGTATTGATAACCTTAGACCAACACCACATCTTACAAATCTTTTGTATCTTGAGATTCTTCCTCATCCAATGCCAACAGCACAGAGTCTACTGAGCCTCCACAGAACAGCAACATGTCTTTTAAAAGGGCTGTGAGGTGTACACTGCTCCTTAGTTCAAGGAAGATGTTTAACGAATCTCAGCTGCATCGTGCAGTTAATTTGCCTACGTTCTAACTACTACTTCTGAGCCATAAGGATGAGCAGTTACATCACCTCATAATATTCCAGCTACTGAATCTGAAATTTGCTTACATGACAAATACCATAATTCTCTGCACTGCTGAGCTGATCCACTGATTCCTTCCCAGTCACCTGTAGGAGAATTTTCTATCACGCCCAAGGAGGAGCTGTGAAAGGGCTCAAATGGAGTCACCTTGAGTCCAGATTAAAGTTAGTGGCTGGGAGGTGCATTAACCAAACGCCAGCATCTCCTCTTGAATCAAACCCTTAGAATTAACATCCTTGATACATTTGAGTGGCAAGTTCTTTTGTGTGAGTGGACTTCATGCTGAGGGCAGTACACAGGGTATGGAACTAATCTTGCAGTGAGGACAAGGCTTTAGGGCTGTATCGGGTCTGCCCCTTGAGGCCCAGTACAGTCCTCCTTACCTTCCTCTGTGATACACAAGAGCTGTTAAATGAATTCAGAGAGCCTGTTGGAGAGTCCCCCTGAAATGGGTAGTACCGAATCCATACTCACATCCACAACACATACACCTCCTGCAGCCTGAAAAGAAGCATTTCTGCATTTACAGTAAATGCCTGAGCAGAGGGAAATAAAGATGGTACGAACTCATCTTTGCCATCTGCTCTAGTTGCACCGAGTGCTGCTTCAGTTTACATCAGGAGCAGTCTCATCAAGTGCAGCACCATGAGCGTCCTCCTAGTCCTGGCTCTGTTAAGTCACACTGCGATGGTGAAGGGAGATGCTAGAGGTGGCAGGAGTATGCTGCTTGTTTCCTGCAACTTCATCTTTGTTATAGACCACCAGCTGAAATCCTCCCTCAGTATACAGTGAGGACTGGGGAACCTCAACCATGTTAACTTGCATTGATTTGCCCCAAAATACTGAACCTGAGAAGTCTGAAAGGATGACGTTTCCCAGCAGCCATGGTTCTTCCCACTCCAGGCTCACCTTCTCCCCATCTGGAAAGAGTGAAAGAAAGCAGTATTTGGGTCTGGAAAGTAAAAAAAGAACACTCTGGAGAGCTGAATTACACAACTTTCTTTTTCAATTCAGTGTTGGTGGTTCTCCCCTCCTGCAGTCTGCCTGCCCTATAATTGGAGGCAGGACTTCTTGTATTGCAGGACCATACCGGTCACTACTCTGAGACAACGTGTGAACTTGTCATACCCAGTAGGGCACCTAAACTGGTCGCACAGGAACATATTTCTTTATTTACGTCACAACTCGCTCATATATATGTGCCGAAAGTATTTTGAAGACTAATTTCATTCCCAGTGACAAGTCCTACTTATTGTAGTTTCATTTTGATGACCATTTACATGTTTAGCTCACATTATAAACCAGCAAAAAATTAAAACCTCAAAACCCCATATCTGATTCAAAGGTTGCTCCTTAGTATCAGTGGAGACAGCTCTCAGAATTTTTTCAAACTTCTCTCCCTTGCAATACTGGTGCCTTAAGTCATGTGATTACACAGGACCGTCAAATTTCATCACGAAAAAATAAAATAGTTTCTAATTGTCATGGTTTCAGGGGACAGACTGAAGACATAAGATCCAGAAGGAGGAAAACTCAAAAGGCAAATGTAAAAACAACAAATGTTATTTTCAGATTTTTTTTTTAAAGCTCATAATTTTTAAGCCAGTCTCCATTTTGGAAGGCCTGATTCATGTTTTCAAAGGCTTGTGGTTTTCAGTACTGCCAAAATGGCCCTCTGAATGCTTGCAGGTCTAAGCTAGCTGCTGGCTAAGGCTGCAGCTGGAAAGTTTCTGCATGTCTGTTCTACTGGTAGTCAGTGCACAGTTTGGTGCCTAGACCGTGTGTCCATGCTGGAAGTGGTCACTTTGCAGTACAGCATGCGTGCCGTTTTCCCACTCCTCTGCCTTTAAAACAAAATAAACGAACATTCACCACAACTGAATACTTGTGAAGCTTATTTAACATTTGATTTCATTCCAATCACAAACCACTAGAAAATCCCACATGCCATGTCTGTTTCCATTTGACTTATGATTGCGTATTTTAACATGTGGTTATTTCTAGCCATAATTGATCATCACTAATCATGAGAAAGTTGCCCACTTTAATCCCAAAATAAAATCACAGAAAGTAGTTGTTCGACCCAAAGCTAGTCTTTTTCCCAGCAGCATGTATCCTCCATATGAAAGCAACAATGCTTGTATCTACAGTTTCCTGTAATAAAGGATTGCCATAAAGACATACAGCAGTCTGAAACTCTAGTCTCAGCTCTGTCTCATCTCTAAAACGTTTTGTGATCCAGAGTGATGATTTTTTTTTTTTTCCTCTCCCTCAATTTCCCCATTTATAAAACAGTATTTATTTTCATCTTGGGTAGGCTGAGAAATACAGTTTTAGGATGCTTCAGTATGCAAATAAAATATTTATACATGCTAAGTATTATTTCATTTACTATTACAGTAATACTAGCAGCTGTGTCAGGATTAAGTCTGCATAGTAATTTTAAATCATAGTGGAGATTTCATAATGTGAGAACACCACACTCTGTAATCACTACCTTTATACAACCTATTACTATAACAAAGACTGAAGGTTTGTTTCACATTTACACTGAGGTTTCTTTATACCATTCTGGCAGTAAAATTAGAGATTTCAGGTGTATGTAATACTCCAAGTCTCTCTGGTACTACTTGTAACAGGATTTTAGTAGTAAGACAAATTGGACTCTGAATGTTTGACTAGGTCACAGTAAGTCTGTGGAGGAGATGCAAAAATACAGGACTTTAAAACTGTTCACTGGGAACTGAGCTTGCCCCTTAAGGTCCCTTAAGGCTACCTTTAGGTAGCAGATGATTTGACTCTACCCAACAGAGTCCCTAAACACAAATACAAAATCTCAGACAAAAGTTGTTCTTTCAGTAAAAAAATCTTAGTCAGGTTCTTATAAATATAAACGTTTTCCATCTAGGCCTAGTAATGCTGACATACATAGTCAGGCTTTCAAAACTCCCAGCTTAGCAACTATATACACCTCCCGAGCTCTTATGCAAATGCAGCTGAAATTTAGTGTGCAGAAGCTTGGAAATCACTGCTGAACTCCTCTGACCCCTGAGTAAAGGGAAAGGTCATTCTCTATAGCAGCTGTCAAAGACTTGAGAGAAGACTTCATGAAAACCTCTGCACAGGTCCACTGCAAGTGATGGCCACTGAGACACAGCAGCAGCTCAGGGGAAATACATGCATGGACTTGAAGAAGATGCATTGTTTTGTCTTTATTTATATTCTCATTTCTTTTGGAAGTAAGCCTCTGAATTTTGAGGGGCATTTTCTAAGTCAGTGGAGCCTTCTGCAGTGTTGCAGTCAGTAACATGGCAGCTATAAAGACGACTCCGGGGTGGTTCAGGATTCACATACAGTTCCGGATATGAGGATCAAATGCGCCACACAATGAAATACATTTGTTAAGGAAATTGGCACTGCTAAAAAAGAAACACTCTGCGGAGAGCCAAGTAACATCTAAGGCTCCTTAACCCAATTAGCTAAACACTCTTCTGCCACTGAAAAAAAGAAAACAAAAACCACCTCGTGAAATTGAGAAGAGTGAGTTTGAGGTAGAAAGTGAGTATCTTGATAAACTGTTGGTATCTTTGCCTGCCAGAGCTATTAGCCACGAGTCTGCTGAGTCTAGACAAAGGTTTGATTTTGAATTGAAAGAGGAATCATTTGCAGAGAGTAAAGCAATTTTGGTTTTGAAAAACAACCATGAATTTTTAACTATTAACCCAAAAGAGAGACAAGGAGCCTCTGCAGGCACAGAATGCTTTTAAATATTACCCGCTGACACAGGAGGTCATTGAGATTGGAGTGATTTTAAGATCAGAAAGCTTCATTAGGCCAAAACATTTAATGTACCCGAGGGCTGGAAGGCAGAGATGAGATTGGTGGAGCTAGCGATGTGAAGGGAGTATTTTGTATTCACATCATTTACTGAAATCATTGGTTCTGCTCCATATGATACCAACAACAAGCAGCAGCTGACAGTCATGAATCGCAAGAGGTGATAAGCGTGAAGTACCAGATTGTCCCTGTTCATTGCATGACTGCACAGAAGACAGGGATCAGAAAGTTTGTTTCTTTCTTTGAGTCTCTTAGCAGATTCCAGATATGAAATTATTTCCCATGCAAGAACTTCTTACTCACCAGGTTGCTTTCAAATAAAAGTAAGGCCTGGGCTACGTCTCTTCAACCATTCTTTTTGGGAAATCTACATTGGAAAAAAGTTAGAAATTAGTAGGCTCGAAACACAAGACAATCAGGGGAAAGTAAAACACACCAAGTGCAGCACCAGAAAGAGGCGCAAAGCCCTGGTGAGGAGGAAGAAAAGGGATCCTTTAGTACAGGGATGCATGCAGTTGTCAGTGTGTGGATGCAGCCTCAGAAGATTAAGTCTGTGCTCCCCAGCCCAGGGTAGAGAGCAAAAGACACGGCGACCTCCTGTTCATCCATCATGAAGAAATCAGTGGACTGGCAGTTTAGGCTGATATTATGATGAACAGAACATAAATGATTTAGAGGCTTTAGCAGCTTCTTCTCCTCCCTGAGGTTATAAACACAGATGAAGACACTCTCATCCCATCTTACCCTGGATAAAATGGAAGTGATAACCAGGGAGATACTCCCTGCTCTCAGAACACCTTCAAGGGGACAGGCAGGTAGGAGATCCCTAACCTTGCATCTTGATTAACACAGACAGCACTCGGGCTGCAGCTAGGTGGACAGATTGGATGACAATCACACATTCTTCCTGTAAAGCAGAGAACTCCCAGTAGGAACTGTGATTCTTCTCAAATAGTTTCTTCAGATTATTCTATGAACAGTAGAGAAAACCACTTTCTGTCACACAAAGCTTTGCAAACAAAATGCATGAGAGGCAATGACCCATCCGAGAACATTCATACAAGACCCAGAGAACACCAACCCCATCAGTACACTGATGAAGGAAAGCTGACTGCTGTTAGATCCAGCACACATGATCAGCAGCGTATCTAAACACTGCTGCAAAAAGGCATCCCGGCGTGGTATCAAAACAACAGACGGGTCAGGCAGTGCAGGCTGTGTCTGAGGAGGCTAAATGGGGAAGGGTTCTGTACCGACCTCACATGTTGTATGCTAGGGCCATGTAAGCTTATACAATTAGCACATGCCCCTTTGAATGAGCAGTTGTTTTCTTTCAAGCCCCGTGGCAAAATGTTACAGGAGGCTGGACATGGGAACAAGGCACAAAACAATGGAAAACCCAATGGAAAAATGATGAAACAATCTCTTCACCTTATGTGGCCCTGTGTGATGCACAGGAGCCTGAAGGCATCTGGTTTGATCTCGGTTTCCTAAAGCAAAGATATGGTTTGACTGACTCCTTTGGTGCTTTAATAGCATCCAGTTGCTCTATGCCACGTTGGTCAACATCTGTCAAAATATTAACCAATCAGCAGATGGGGAAACTGAGGCACTCGAAGGGGAAGGGACTTTCCTGATGTCACTCAAGAGTCTACTAACTGTACCCACCCAGTCTGTGCTCTGTACAACAGTGCCTTCTAGTGGATAGAAAATATTTATGCATGGAAAAAGGGTTGGGCATGAGACTCTGTAAAACAAAAATTATCTGTTTAGGTCTGAACTGCTGTAGGCATTGTGGCTTGACTACTGTCCTCTAGGAATTGCTCTTCACTTGGCAAAAAAATTGCTTTACATATTCTAGCAAGATTATTTAAGACAACAAGGAGTCATTCTGGCCTTTGAGGACCCCTGGTAATCAAGCATCAGGAAGTCTTCATTTTAGTATCCACTAGCACATCAAGCCACATGGTACTCCAAAGGTCACAACAGTGCAATGGGACAAATATATTTTTCGGAAGGCACAAGGCATTCAGTCTTTGCTTTTGTGTTCTCCTGACAATGACTGTAATGACGCAGCTGGAGTGGGAAATGGCCCAGCATAAATCCATCCTGGCAACAATACTTTGTAACAAAAACTGTAAAAGGAGGCAGGCATGTTTAGGATAAGTTGGAGATAGTAATCTGGTTATTATTCAGAGGCCCCACTCAGACACTACACTGAGGAGATAGTGATTGTGTCACCTTGGCCCCATACCGCACATATCCTTTGCAGAAGAACAATGTAGACAGGAGTCTCTTGGACCATATGAAAATCTGTGAGGTAATTCTCAAAACAGGAAATTACATTACACAGTGTGTCTGCCACAGTCGCTCATGGGGCTGCATTATGCAGCCGAGTAGTTAAAATTACAGCTCCTCTGCTGGTGTGAGCTTAGGCGGCCTTGCCGAAGTCAACTGGGTTACTGTGATTTGCATCCATGGAAGAGAAGGACAAAAGACAAACTGCCACGAACAAGGCAAGGAACAGCTCTGAAAACTACATCTTGAGGTAGTTTAACCAGTGAAGAGGACATACTTCATCCAGAGGGAGTTCTCCTGGACTGTTGTATAAGCAGCACACATTCACACATAAGAAAACAGAGAGTCGGTAAAGGCAAAGCAGCTGGTCAGTGAGAGTTGGTCACGAATTTATTGATGACAAGATCTTCTGTTGGAAAAGTCAATTATGCAAACTGAAACTTTCCCCCTGAGAACGTAGCAGCATTGAAAAAACCTGTTGTGGGAACAACATTCTCAGGGTCATGAGTGAACTTCCACTTAGAAAAACACCCCAAACCCAGAATAGCTAATGAGCTGCTGCCTGGAAGAGGTCCTTGAGCTTCAGGGGGCTCAGGTTTACAGCTTGTCCTCCCTCCCCAGCAGAGCACTGGTCTGTTATCCATTTTGGGGGACAGTTTGGCAGTTTGCTCCCAATAAGGCTTTTGCTCACCTGCAAATATCACGCAGTACTTGTCAGCAAAGGCTCTTGGAGCTTTGGTGTCTCACCTTCCAGGTGGCCATCCTGGCCACCAGACTTTGGGCTGTTCCAGTCTACCTGTATCTCACACCCCAGAAGTTCTTTCCTAACCCTAGGGCAAAGTTCCTCTTGGTATTTGGAAATAGCTTAAGTCACTCTCCTTTTACAGTAAGACTTTCCATACCAATGAAGAGATACCAGTATAATTATACCAAAGAAAATGGAAACATCTCTTGTGCAGAGAAGCAATTGTTGATGGACTGAATAATGACAGGTGACAGATGAGAGAGTCTTTTCTTCTAACATGCATTGCAATAAAATGTGCAATGCTGGTTTACATTAGAAAATATGTATCACTAAGCACTATGTGAAATGCAGCTAGATAGGAGCATATGGTAAGAGCTTCCATCAGCCCTCATTGATGTTTAGAAAAAAAAATAATAAACCTTAATTCTTATGACAGCATTTTTCACATACAGCTCCCAAACGACTTTACAAAAAAACCCTAGAACATCCTAAGGAGAAGAAAACTGAGGCTCAGGAAGGCATAGCCTCAGGCCAGAAGTGACATGAAGGCACAGCAGTGTCAGTCCCTGCCCCAGAGGAGGCCCCACAGATGTAACTGCACCGGCTGGCCGAAATCACAAGAGGGCACCGCGGGCTCTTCCAGCAGCCCCGCTCCCAGCAGGAGATGGGCAAGAGCACTGTCCCAGGGCCAACCCGCCTCTCCATCCCAGCCGAGATCCAACCCTCATGGAGCCTGAAGTGCAAAAGCTATACCTCACACCTGTATAATGGAAGTTCCTGGGCTGATGATCATCACTTAAAAATGAAACATGAAACAGAAATTAAAATACGGATTTGCAGATACCCTGCCGACAGCATTGATGGCATTTATTGCCATACCACAGATCCCACTTCTTCATACCTTTGCTGTCAAAAGGTTGTAAGTAGACCTGGCGTCAGCAAAGACTGTGTTCAAAGTCAGCTCCTAAAAGTCTGATTTATCATGAAATAATTTTTAATATCAAAGTTTTAATGAGAACTATGTTTTCTACCAAAAATAAAAACACCAATACAAAGCCTCATGAAAATGTAAAGGTGCCTTATACCAGAGCCTTTTCTTTCCCATCCCATACAGGACAAAACAGACAGAAGTCCCCATACAGAGACAACAGTAGCCACAACAGAAAGACTTTATCACTTTGACCATCACATAATCCCCAGAACACAGCAGATTTTTAGGTAATTACACTATCCCTGTGTTGGAGACTCAACACATAGGCTGATTTCGAGAAGCAACCCAGAACTGCCAACAAACCAAACAGCTCCCGTGGAAGACACTGAGAGCGTCTGGCTTTATGATACTTCCAAAGATCAGTTCCCTTGCGTATGTAGATTTTGTCAATCAAGCATCTCAGTCCTCAGCAGTACCTCAAATAAAAAAATTCGCTGTACCCTGAGGAACGTGTTCCAGTGCAGTGGCTGATCCAGTGCAAATCTCAAACTTTGGCAGTGCTTTTGTAGAATGCAGAAAGTATGAGATAGTGTGGTCAACTGTGCAACCACACGCGGGAGAAGTGATTTCTAATGTGACCACCCGATTTTTTTGTGCCCTTAATGCCTAAGAAGAAAACAAGAAGAGCACATTTCAAAAACATTCAACTGCCATAACATTCACTGCCTCGACATAGCAAATAGAGCCCCTGAACCTTATGAGACCATGTTACACAGCTTCTGAGTTCTCAGTGTCTCAGCCTGACAGAACATCCCTCATGAATCGCAGAAATCTCTGCTAGGGCTTTCTTTGCAAGTACTAATTCGTATAGTTTTCATTCCACCCTATCAGTCTACCAGTGGATGTAGTGTAATGGGTTTGATATTTCAGCACAGATACATAAAGATAATTCTGCTGATGCAGTTAATTTTTAATAAGCCTTTTTTGATATTGCTATCACTGTAGCCACATTGAAGAAAAAAAAAAAAAAAGAAAAAAAGAAAAGCTTTCTATTGAAATGTGAAGTAAAACTTAGAAAAGCTGCATATTTGCCCGACATGAAATGGGAAAAAAGATTCCATTTCTGCCTAACTCCTACAAAAGCCACTAATTTTGCACTTTTTTTAGATAACAGGTTGAACTCACAGTTGAGAAGGTTTCTGTGTTCTTAACTTTGGCACTTGCCTATTGCCCTTGAACTAATTCTTCTGGATTTGCATTTCGTGCAGAGTATTGTCACCTCCTGCTCCTTGGCTGGATCCATTGTGATACAGAAGAGGTGCTAATCCTCTAGTAATTAGCACCTCATTGGGAGGTCAAGAAGGGGTCATGAAAGTGGGCTTGTTTATTTTTTCAGAAGAATTCTGATTTGCTCCTTGTTTTCATTAAGGAAGGCTGTGAGATGTTGAGGTGTTCCAGCTCTAAGCACTCTGATGCTTTGCAGAACAAGAAGAATAACCAACCAGTCTTGCTGTAGGCATGGGCACCATTCAGACCAGCTAATCTCCAGAGCAGAAGGGCTCGCAGAAGAGTAAACCAGTGCTGACTCATTTTGACACTCCTAACCCTCATCATTCATCTCATGACAGGATACACTTGACTTTCAGTCCTGTCTGGGGCTGGCCTTTCTGCAACTACCTTCATGCAAATAAATGTTTGCACTAACTTTGTATTGCACAGGAGACTGAAATGCATTCACCTGGTCAACAGTCTCATAGAATTCATGACTCCTGTTTGAGAGATCAATGATTTACACAGTGAACCAAATTTAGGGCACCAAATTATCTTTAATTTTTCCAGCAAAGGAATAGGACAATTTAAAGAACCAAAGTAAATTTCATTCACCTTCAGACCAGGCAGGCAAGGTCATCTCAGGGGAACACGGTCTTCCTTTAAAAGCTGCTCTCTGTATGAGATGTATGCCCTGGATCCCTCAGGGGATAAACTTTTCTAACTTGGATGAGGAGACGGGCCCTTGCTGGTTTCTACCACCTAATTCTCAGACAGAACCAGCTCTCCTCACAAGTCTTCAACAGCCCATACACCTTTTTACGGTTTCTTGAACACTCATCACTCTAACTTCAGGACACTAATGTGCTTTCAATTGCCATCACCGTAATACAGCTTCTCTGGCAACACATCATAGTTCCACAGCAAAGCCGACCATCCCAGCCCTCACCCGAAGCACGCATCCAGCCAACGTGTGTGCTGTGTACCCAACTTGTACTTGGAACTCTCACCGGCACCGGGGATCCAACTGCCGCAGGAACTCGCCGGCAAAGTTAGAGAGAGTCCTGGATCCTCTCTGGAAAAAAGTTAGGGTCTCCTGCTCCATGCCTGTCAGAGCTATAACAGTACACCCATAAAAACTCAAAAGGATCATTTAGACCCTGACAACCTTCCAAAAAGGGGCAATTGCTGGCTTTTAGGGATCGAGTGTGGTAGTGCTGATTGGGAAGGTTACATCCACCATTTACAACTATTCTCCATTTACTGGGGTATTCAAAGCAGGGCATCCCAGTAAACTCTGCAAATGCAAAGAACATGGGAATCCCAGTAGCACTGTGCACACAGCTCTGCTCGAACCACAGATAACTCTGCTGGGTTATGTGTCATACTGCAGAAGAACACTTCCCAGAGGGTCTAGGGCATCCAGACATCTCTAGTCTTATCTAGAGAATGCTTACAAATGCCAGCAGGAGCTAACAATAAATGGAGACTCTTGTCCTGGCCTTTGCAAGAAAACAACTGCATTATCTAAGGGGTTGCACATCCCTTCTCTAGGACGCACTGTTTGAATACTCATTCTCTAGAAATTTCTCTAGAAATCGCAAGCACTTGCATACATCTCCACCTAAGAGCTGTCACAACCACTCTCACTCCCACTCCCCCATCCTTTCTCAGGCTAATCCAAAGAGACTGCAGAGGAAGAAATGCTAGGACTTAAATCAGCACCAGCAATGCCAAGGGAGCCGTTACTGTTAGAATTCACTGTTACTGAGTGGTCTCTATTAAGATCAATGAACCCTTCTTCTAGGCCCAGTACACAAATTATTAGCTAGCAGACACGTTAACTCTAACTGCAGTGTCTATAATGACACAGCATCCATGATCACTGGTCTCCATCAGGAAAAAATAAAGCATGGTTAGTATTTCCCACATCTTCACAGCAGGTTTCCTTGCTATCTATTTGTGAAAATTATTTTTAAATATATAATATATAAAACACAGACTTAAATTTTTTACAGATTTGGCCAGTTTTCAATATTTCAGTATATATGGAATGATCCAAATATGTTTTCAATATATTTCAACACATACAGTTGTCATATGCAGACCTGTATATTTTACTTATTAGTAAAACTGGCCAAGTATGTGCTATTTTGCAATATATTTGCTCTATCTCCTCATATATTTTAGAGACATGATTGTACAGCACATTTTAGGAAAGATATTACAAATGAAAAGAGATCATTTTTCTCTCACAGAAAGGATGTGGTTTGCTAAATCATTTGGAAGACAGAAGAGAACCTGAACTGGACCACTGTGTCACCTGGAATGGACTCTGGGTACAGTGCCTGGGAGAAGAACCAGATCAGAGATTTCTGCAGTGTCCAGAAAAATCTGTTGATGTGCTGCCTAATAGTCACAGTGCTTGGAAGCGCTTTTAGATGCAAGACTGTGGAGAAGAATGACCTGTTGTATCTATCCAAAACAGACTTTGAGTTCAAGAAACAGGGAAAGATGTATGCTAGAGATGACATATCCCAATCCTCTTTAGAATTATTAAGATGGCATCACACCGTGACTGATCTCATACTGATGCCAGCATTGCCCAGTGACTTGACATTGCCCACAGACTTCACATTGTCCAAATAGTGAGAAAGCCAGTGACCTGCTCATGAGCAGAAGAGACCTACAAGAAAGAAGGTTGACAGAGGTCGCAAGGAGAAAGGCCTCCAGACATCCCAAAGCTCTCTGGTCAACAAACAGCTTTGAAAGGTAAACTGAGTCTGGAGGAATAAAGAGCTGACCCAGACTGTTGGTACATTCTTTAGATTTCCAAAGGATGAGTAGACAAATCAGCAGCTTTAATGAGATGCATCAGATCAGTAAATCAGAAGCAGCCATATTCAACCGTGCTTGCTCTCAAGACTTGCACTACTAGCACAGGACAAGACTTATCAGCCAGAACACTTTCCACAAGCACTGCCATGTCTGTGAAATATCTGTGAAACTATATCCTAAATCCTCTCACTAAATTCCAAGGACTCATCTACAACTTTTCTGTAAGACTTGTACAGATGGATAATCACAGTTGTCAACATCTGTAGATCTGAAATGAGGCTAACCTGTCCTGCATTGGATTAACAGTGTCTGCAGCACAGGATTTCCACATGGCCTACAGCCAGAATGCTGGACACCAGCAGTCCTGAAATTACCAACAAAAGAAGGAGGGCAATAGATGAGAATTAAAAGCAGTGATCTCCTGAAAAAATAATCAAAACAGATTTGAAAAATCTGAAAAAAAAGAAACAAAAAAACCCCAAACAAATAAAAAACCCCACAAAACCCCAAGGCCCCTGCATGCTTGCTTATCCTTCTCTCATCCCAAGAGCATCCCAGGAACATGGCAAGAATTGCCTTCTGTGAGGCTCTACTCCCTCCTTTTTCTTCAACTAGCAGTATTTTACAGTACGCACCAGACAAGCCCAAGATTTATGCCTTGCCATGTAAAAGCTGCCATCCCAAGAGCTGTGCCCAGGTACTGCCTCTTCTTTCTCTTGCTCCTTGTTTTGAAGTAGATTGCTTAAGTTTTTAGAAGGCACTTGGTGTTGCTGGCCATGCTCTACATGGTTAGTGAGAGCTTCTCATGTTTTCACTTGCCTCCTACACATCTGCAGATGTTTCAGTCACTTAACTGGATCCCGAAACTGTCCTCCAGATAATGTTTTAATGCTCATTTCAAAAGCGGTTCTTAAGGACAGAACATATCACAGAGCAAGGAAAGGCTTGAGCTTTGCCACCAGAGGAACAGAATCATGAAACTTTAAGACATCCCTAGGTATTTATATTTGAAATTAAGCCACCACATCTCTCAAAAAAGCCCAGACTTGTATAAGATTCAAATTTTATACCATATCCAGATTAAAAAAACAGCATTAAAATGATGCAGAAAGGGGTTTGTTTAATACAAACTATTTTTCCTTGATTTATTTTCTTTTACCACAAACTGAAGAATGATCCATTTGTTTTCCTCAACAAATCAGAGCACATGCTTCCTGCAAGTCTGAGCACAAAAATCCAAATGGAAAAGTCCTACCCAGAAGTCCCACACCTGTGACAAGGAATTTTCTTCAGCTTTTACGTTGAAGACTCTGATATATCCATAGTAAAATTTTTGCTCTTCTGAATATGTGTATTACAAAAGGGCTCTAAATCACATGTAAATTTGGAAAAATTTTGCAAAAACATCACCAAACTTTTGGGAAGAACTTGCTTGCACTGCAAGTGCAACTGCCAACACCCTCTGTCAAGTTGTCATGCTACCTTTCACACATTTCACAGTACTTTGGGATTGGCCACTTGGATCAAAGTGGAACACGTTTTCAGCAGAGCTCATCTGGGTTTCCAAGACCTCGGCAACCAAGGTGAATGTTTCAGAAGTGCATCACTTGACAAAGAAAGCTTATCTGGGGGAAAAAAGCCAAAAAAAAAATTATCATAACCAAACTTATTAACCCTGTTTTGCTGCACTGTAAGGGTGCTGAGCTCTTTTGAAAAATCAACTTCCCCAACTAATTATCCAAACCCTTGCACCTGGGGGAATAGATGAATTGTGTGTTGCCTCCACAGGAACTGATGCAATTTCCTGCCTTCTACACCACTGTAATGATGTAAAAATATGGGGTGAGGGGGGAGAGAGAGGAAAAAAAAAAAATAATTTTGAACTATAACTTACTAGACCTTAGAAGAGTAATATAAAAATTTTCCTCTCAATCAGAAGACAAAGAAGCATTCTCAAACTCTCTAGACATTTTAGAGAGTACATATATGTAAGGTACGGTAAGACACTCATCCTTCATCTTCAGAAAAGCCAACAAATTCTTACATCCAACACAGACTGAAAGCGTAGCCATCACTACAAGAAATCCTGGCTTGGAGTCAAAACCCAAAGGTCTTTGCCACACCAGTTGCACAGCCTTTGGGTTTACAGATTTTAATGAAGGAAGACTTAAGGCCTCTTCGGATGTCTGAGAATAACACAGGCTGCCTGCCATCCTGCTGGCTCTCCTCCCATCTGTATCCCTCCTCTAAGGTTGACAGGAGTAGAGCCGGGCTGACTGCAAGCCCCAGAGCAATGCAGTGACCCACAAGATACCTCTGCACCCTGGAGGCAAATGCTCCTGCATCCCAGGGAGGTGAAGGGTCATTAGAAATCCAGGAATAATGGCTCCTAACAACATCATCTGATTGTGATACATGATCAAGAGAAAGAAGAATGGAATGATGGAGAAGCAGCATTTTTCTTTTGTTTAATCATCTTTTAGTTTCATTTTACAGTTTCTTTGCAGAATTTGCTAATCTGTAAGAACAAAGAATATATCCAGGCAATACAAACAGAGGGACTGGTAAGGAAAGTTCATCTGTCCTTCTCTTATCCCTTTCTCCCCTGATTTCTAGGTTGCATTTTATTTAAATTTATTAAATTAAAATTAAATTAAATTAAATTTAGAATTTAAAGTCAGAATTAAATTCTGACTACTTCGGCAACAAAAGTGTCGTGTTCACTACAGTAATTCCAAAAAGAAAAAGAAAATATTATGCTCTTCCTACTGTTTTTTGCCTCATGTGAATCAGAGGCTTGCACAGATCCTTAAGTGACCTGCTAGTCACTCCTATAAGGCTGTCGATGGCTACAGTAAATCAAGTAAGTTTTTTTTCTAGATTTGCAAGTTCCTTCTTCAGTAGTTCCCCTGCTCTAATCTGATAACATACAGATGAGATTCTGATGCCCACACCCACATTTAACCTAATTGATAAGCCCCCATCTCCTTGCAATGATCCCTTGCAGTCTAAATCTCAAGGAAGGCTGATAGGGGTTGCTCCCTCTCCTCGTTCATCACAAGGACAGCTTGTTACATTGCAAAAAGATTTACAGCTTGTCCATACAGCATGGCACAGTCAGACTGCTGTGGGTATTTCTGCCACAGGTTGGCATTCAGAAATGACATCCAGTAATACCTTGTTCCGCTGGTTTTGTCAGTAGCCCGTGTTTGCTGGTTGGCCTCATTTTACAGTACGCCATCCGCACATTTCCGCTTGTCACAGTTGCTGGGATTATGTTGCAGCTGACAGCTCGATTGCCTGGGATCAAACTGTTCACTAACCTAGAAATAAGGTGGCAAAGGCAGAAGTTGGATAGCTGGCAGCCTTCTTCTCCAGCACTTGTAGCCCCCCACCATTTCCAATGCTCCAAGCTTCCACACACTTGCTTTGCTGTGTTTGCTAAGCGTGGCTTTGCTTGCTTCTCAAATATTCTCACCATGAAATGATGTGCCATGTTTCATGTACTGCCCTCCAGGTAATGGCACTCCAGGACTCTATGTTTGTAAAGTTAAACTAGCTTTTTAGCTAGGTTATATTAATGAAAAGTATTTGCAGGAATGTGTCTTTTTTGAACAAAGCACTGAATTGTCATCTTAGTAGTGACCAAGCCTGTGACTGAGCCTTTGACAGAAGCTCACATCCACAAAGTTGTATTAGCTGCTTATGCACAAGAAAAGAAAGAAAATTCTCTCTTAGGTACAATGGAAACTTCTTTTTTACAGCAAGCAAAGAATAAATGAAGAATTATACCTCAAAGACAGAGGTATCTATAGATAGAGGTATCTATACTTCAAAGATGAAGGCATGCTGCTCTATTCTGGAGTTACTCTTCTTTGTGTAGCTACAGGCAAAACTTAGTAAGGTACTAGGGCGATCATATTTTGAGAGCTGAAAGATAATTTTAAAAAGGAGAGTTTATTTTCTTGGAACACTCAGCTGGATAAAGCTTGGGAAAAATTAGCTAGGGAGAAGTTATGTCAGCTATGTACAGACAAGTGTTGCGTGACCTTCCACTGTTCACAAATTTCACAGAGCATCTAAAAATTCAAAAGCCCACAAAATCCTCAATGAGCCTACTCAAGAGTGCAAACAGAGAGGTAAAGCCATGAAAAGGGAAGGGAGGAAGAGATGTCCTATTTCTATCCTATCTTTCAGCAGAAGTCACCTTCAGGACCTGAACCAACCAAGTAAAACAGACATAGAAAATAAACATAAGCCACAAAAACCTCAACCCTCAACAGAGACCATTTAGGAGGAGAAACTCACAGGGCTTCTCCATTCCACCTCACCCTACTCATCAAATATTGATAAGAAACAGCAGTGGCAGTTGTTAGCTGGAGCTAGTAACGGAAGCATGAAAAGTAAAAATCAATGGGATTTTTTATTTTGATGAAGAAAGGAAAAAATGTGTGTGCTGTGACAGTGTGCTGCATGTGCCTGTAAGCATGTCTGTTTGCAAGTACAGGGGTGGACACGTATGAGTAGTATTCGGTGCATATATACACACACTCTAATATGTCTGAAGTCCTATTTCTACACCCAGTGGTAAAACCGACACATGTAAGTGATACGCTTCGTACATTTGTGCCTGTATCTTGAGAAGGGCAAATGTCCTGGCATGGTCATGAGGGACTGTACATCACTCAGCTGGGTTGGGTGGGCTTGCATGTACGCTTGTGTTTGTTGTGTTGTTTCTTGCTCCAGAGTACAGAGATGCGTTTCCATTTTATTGGTTTGCAAAGACACTCAGGAAATTCTCAGTCGTCCTCTCCCCTGCAAGTGTAGATACTGAGCTCCTTGATCTTTAATATGCACACACGTTTAGTACTATTTAGTTAGCTACCCGCTACCCTCCATCTTTCAATGAGAGTGGTTTTGTGTGCTAACACTAAAGCAGCAGTAATGAATAGCTATTTACCATGTAAATATTATTTTATTGCAACACACTGGGCAAGTGAACCCTCATAGTAGTGATGGTATCACCAGATCAACTATGCAGTTTGTGCAGCTCAGTAAGAAATTGCTTGGCCAAAAGGGAAGCCACAGATGACTTCAGAACACTTTTAATGAAGCCTACACTGAGTATCTCACCTATATCACACAACAAAACACTGAGGGAGCAAATTCTTCCACTGGTTAATGGAAGAGTGAGGTCTTGGGTTCAGTTACTTCCTGCTTCCACCCTGGTCAGAATTACAGTAATCAGCCTCACCTTAAAGTTGTTGACTTCTCCTTTTTCAGCCTGGACTGGTTTGAAGTAGGAGGCTGAACAGAAGGTGTGAATCATCAGGCCTCTCAAACTGATCTCTTCCAGCACCAGTGAATTCACTTAAAATGTATGTGCAGAGGAAAGGCACAGGATGGAGGGAGTAGTTTTGAAAATAAATTATTCTGCAATTTAAGCCAGGTGGAATTGGGCTCTTCCCTTTATTCTTAGGTCACAGTTGCCTTTCAAAGGAGTACTGCAGCATAAAACGTAGAAATACTCCGAAGGAAGAAAAATAAGACCCAAGTTGATAGAATAACTCAGTTCTTCAACTTCCCACATTTGGCACTGACCTATTGAAGCTAATACACAGAGAAGAAGTTCTGTTTTCTGCTTAAAGCCCTGATTCCAGGCCTGCTGAAGTGAGCAGAGATTCTGGATTGGTTTTGTTCTGGGGTATTAACCCATTGAAAGTGAGGAAGCAGTCTGCTGATGCTTGGTCTCCATTAGAATAGCAGCTTTTCTTGTTTTCCCAATTCAGAAAACAATGAAATGGTATCATGTATTTTTTTCATAGAAATAACCCCCACATACATCCCTAGGCTGAACTAGGGGAAAGCTCTTAGGATTTTCACTTCTCTTAAGGCACAGTTAGATAGATTCAAGAGTTCAAGAGAGATTCAGCATGATGCCAAAAGGGAGTTTCATGCTTGAAGATGTGAATTATTACTTACGAGATCTGGGCTTAGTCTCTTGCGATATACACTTGGAAGCTGACAGAGGACAGAAGTGCTACAAAGATCCTGCCCAAGACATCAGCTCTACAGGCATTCAACTTTATGTTCAATCTTAAACATAACGGTATGTCCACTCCTACTCTGCAAAGCACCAAAGTACATGCCCAGCTGTAAACACTGGAGTCATCAGTCCATTGACTGCAAGTGCTTTGCTGATTCAGATCCAGATGCTACAGAGCAAGGAGATCCCTCACAGTACATTATAAAGTTAAGCTCTTTTTAGTGACATAATCTCAGTTTTACAATAGATTACATAAGAGATCTATTTAACTCAAGAAACGAACTCGGTGAGTAGACCCCTCTGTGATATGATCTCCAAAATGTGGTCAAGCAGGGGGTACTTGGATTAAATCAAACTACATTTGCTGGATTAAGTTTCTAGCTGGATTAAGCCAAACTACAACCACAAAGTCTCAGTGCTCCTAACTACATGTTCCTGTTCCTTTCTTTCCATCAGCACTAGTGATCCTGCCACTACAAAACTAGCCAACCCCAGCTTTTTGATCTACAAATTAGCATAGCAAAAAAAACAAAAAGGGGGGTGGGGGGTGGGGGGGGGGTAGGGCTGGGATTAAAAAGGAGATATCTAAACTTTTAGATGGACCAGAGAGCTGATTTACCACATGTCTGTAAAATCACTAGTGTTGACTCAAGGGAAAGGATCAAAACTCACAGTAGAAGGAAAAGGAAGGAAAGAAAAGAATATGAGCACAGTCTCAGAAGAGTTTGCACCAACCATGCAATTGTATTTGTTGTTAGGCGGCTATGGGCTAGCCTGGGTATCTCAGAATAGCGCTGCACTGCAGAGTTATATCCAGAGTGACTAGGAGAACAAGGTGACAAATAACCAGAATTCAAGCTTTGGTGTTGAAAGTATTTTGTACACTCTGTAGGATCCACCAATAGCTGAAGAGTAAATGCCACATCATCTGAGAAAAGGATATGATGAACTTGCACAAGTCATGAACTCCTTTGACAAGGAAGACTGAACTGAGAAAGAAAAGCCATGTACAGCATAATTTTGTACCCAGTACAAGTCTGGCCCAATATATCCCTGATCTACTATGGTTTGGTTTTCTACCAAGCTTATAGGTTACCTTAAAGATGCCATATTCTAGAAGTTTGTGTCTGAGTGAAAAAGATGGGTATATTTTGCTTGTAAAACAGAACTGATTGTTCATGAGCTTGGGATTTGGAATTTAGCTTTTGAAACAAATCACTTCGGAGCTTTCACTCACTTTCTGCCTTCCTTAGTAAAAGTGACGTGCTGTCAAATGAGTTTAAAGGCCTCATACATCAGTTCTATGATTACATTTTGAGGGGAAGAAAAAGGCAGAGAACTTTGGATGTCTAAGCCTTTCACCCAAGAATCTGCACATTGTGATAATGTATAAAAAGCTTAAAATTGCCTATGTATCAGTACATTAAAATTTAATTACAGATTGAAACTAATCTGAATTCAGTGGTTTGTGATACATATATATATATATATATACATTCAGAACATCCTACCAAGAGAACCTATTAAAGTACTTTCTGCAATTATTTAATGTTGAACATTTTATAGCCGTAGTGCCTTGAGGCTAAACAAGTCAATTTATCATTGTGTTACATACCACACAATTCTAACAGTTCAAGGATGATAATTTTAAAGTTCTTTATGCATTGTTTTGTGCAGCACTGCAAGGCCCGAGTGACTTCTACAGTTATGGTCCATTTTTAGGAGGAACTAGGGTCATTAACATCCTGTGATTTCTAATAAGAGTAAGATACTGATCACTCTCTCCCTCTCTTCTGATCACACCTTCCCTTTGCCCTCCTTTGGGAAGGAATGATCCACATTAATTCTTTGACCCTGTCGAAAACTGTTGGCAAACTAAGAAAGAAAATAATTGCTTTAAATGGAAACAGGAGATTTGTTTCCCAATCCAACTCACAATCACATAATTACTTGAGCTTCTTCAAATGAGGTGACAGGAACACCCATCCAGGGATGGGACTGCGTACCTCTGGATGAATCGCCCTGCTTCACACAGCTGTCATAAGTCACGCACAAAACTGCATCACAAGGTTTCTGGGTCCTTCAGAAATAAGATATGGTGACCTGAGTCGCTTTGACCTAAAAACACCAAGGGGAGGAAATCTTAAAACATCTGACAACCTACCCCCTTTAGCTCAGGATAAATCTCTGCAGCATCTAGACTGGAGAGTCAGGATCTGAACTCAGGTGAAGCTGGCTGCAACACAGTGCCCTAGTCAAGGCTGTAGTATGGTACTTCAACTTTCCGTTACTTAAGTATTTCTAAACAAATGGTGGCAATCCAAATACACAGCAGGGTTCCCAGACAGACTGCCAACTTCTTCCCAGGTTGTTTTAAAGACTGCTGTACCATATCATCACTGGTAAAGTTACTCACCGTGGTTAAATTAGAGTGAAGAGTATTCTACCATATACCAAACTCACACCTTCATCCAGCAGACCAACATAGCTAGGTGGGGTAAGCCAGTCACTTCTCACAGGAGCTGTGCTTCCATCACAGTGCAAGATAATTAGACTTTCCTTGCCTATTTAGAGATTAAAATCTCAGAAGAACATGCAGTTACAATCCACAGCTCCAACCCTGATCATAATCAGGGGTCCTAGCTCAAACGATGATTTCTCTACATATACAGTGAAGGGGTTGGGGTTTCCTTGGCAAGGCAGGCTGAGATTTAAAATGTATAACTAGTGCAGATTTAGCCTATTCAGCTTAAAAAAATTGATATATGTATGTATTTTTAAATGTCAATTTATTTATAATACATAGCAGATGTACTGTAGGATATCACTTCCTGTCCTTGCCAATCTACATTCTAGAAAAACAAATTATATGGTAGCAGAATTCTTTGGGAGCACAAAGAGAACAAAGGATTTCGGGGAAAATATCCAAGGAAACAACAAAGAGTTCTGTAATAGCAAGTTCTGCTAGAACAAAGAACTGCTCTTCAGGACCTGGACAGATGAAGGCTAAGAACTTTGACATAGTCAGCAGAAAAAATTATATAAATGGAATATGATCAGCCTAGATCAAATAGTCAAAATACCACAGTTAACAACCTACCTCCTGCAAACAAAACTCTGGGCTTTGTAATAGACATTTGAAAGACGTCACTGTCAGCAGCAGACCTGCTCCTAATGCAGTGCAGTACACTGGAACATTTCTCACTTAGGATAAAGATAAAACTTGTATTTTTATAGAGCAAGAAGTATGACTTTTTATCTACCTAATTATACCAACTAAGTCCTAACTTGGAAACAACAGAGGACAGACATTTTGCCAAATCCAGCTGTAAAGTGGAAACAATCAGTGCCTCCAATCCCAGCTTTCTGCCCCCCACCCCCCCACACCCCTTTAGGAGCTTACTACCCAAATGACCACATTGATTTTACTTAACGCAGGTTGGAGAGCACTCGCACAAGCATCCCTGCTGACAGATCTAAGACAGTATTCATCCCCAGCATGAGTTGTGGGGATAATGAGCTGGAAGGGGGTCAGCACACAACTTGTTCCGCAGGCACTTCTGTCCATAGAGCACGTTTATCTACAAAGAAGTTAAGCAAAAAAGAATTTTAATATGTAGATAGAGTGCATTCTGTTTGAGAAAGAAAAAAAGAATGACCTGTGTGAAATGTGCAACTCTCATATAGCTATACAGCTATGGTTATACCCATACTGGGAGTACAAATAGCTGTTTTAACTTTGACATGTATGTCTGCTCATATAATACACCAACACTTTCTACCTACACTAGTCTTACTAACATCTGATACATGTAAACCTCCACCACCAGAAGTTTGATTAGAGCTTTGTAAGAATCAGCAGCACACATGGTCACAACTGCTCATCCTGGCCTTGCATGTACAAATCAGACCTTATCCAACTGCAGAGCAACGAACATGATCGCAGCCTGAGCCGTCATCTTGTTCAGCTAAAATTCCCATGTGACGAAGGCCTAGAGCTGGAAAAGCTGAATCTCTGAAATAAAGAATGAACAAGTAGTAATAGCAGAAAACAGAGAAGGTATGGAGAGGAATAAAATATTATTAGCAATTCTCACAATTAATTAAACAAAGCGAAGGAGGAAGAGGAACACAGCACTTCAGATAGCTCATCGCTGGGGCTGGAGGCAGGGGGGTGGTATTCTCCAAGGCCTTTTGCGGGTTACCACAAAGAGAGTTCACAGATCTTTCACTCACTTACTTAAATATTTGATATGAAATTAAAGCCCTGTTCCAACTTTTATGACCACTGTCTCCCTCCCTCTCCCCTCCTCCTATTCCCAGCAGACCCCTTCATCCTTCACATGCCTGTCCTCAGACCAAGACATCAGCACAATTAGCACCAGCCCACTGGCGCCAATTAGCAGCCAATAGTGTCTATATTAGGGGAGGGGGGGGATGGAGAGCGGGTCCTGTGTCTCCAGCCTGCCTTCACACTCAATTAGATTAAGTGGAGTCTCCTGGCTGTGGTTGGTTGGACAGTTGTTGCAGTAATTGTGTCTTCTCTCCTGCTGCAGGCAATCTCCTCCTGGGCTCTCGATACCCCCTTTATTGACTCCCTGTGTTGTCCACTTACATCAACACACACTTCTTCAAAGAGAAAAGGGGGGGAGGGCAGCAAAGAGGAGGAGAGGGGGGTTGGGGATGAGAGAGAAAGACCCCAATGTCTTCGTTTAAGTTTTATTTGAGTCTGAAACTCTAGGGCCATGTCGCTTTGACCTCGCCAGGGTTCAGTTGTGATTGTTCACTGTGACTGTCACATGGCCGAGCTACAAATAGGGACAGAGCAGGGCAGCTCCAGTAAAAAGCCTCACTGGTGATCCAACTCCCTTGGCATTTCACAGGGGAGTGCCCAATGTCTTTGTGGGGAGTGAAACTCTAATAATGTGTTTTTAACTCAGAACCAAACTTGACTAGGTGGTTTCCCATTCTTGCTCTTGGCCAGTGGCAAATTCCAGGAAATAAGGAGGATAATTGGAAGACCTGACTGAAGTTACGCTCCTCTCTAACACTGGAGCACTGCACGGCACTACTTTAACATTTTCACTTTGGCCTTGTTCTGCTTCAGAACAACACTTTGCAGGTATCTGATAAGACTGAAGTTCCAGAATTTTCAATACAGAAGTAAAAAAAAAATAATAAAAAAATCTGGTTTTATATGTGTTCCCAGTTAATTTAAAATTCCCTTCTTCAATTCTGTAGCTTTTGTACTCTGTTTTGTAACACCACACTGAGATAATGCACTGCTACCAGTGCTATAATAGGATGTACTTTGACGGAATACTCTTTGCTTTCATTTTATTTTTAAACCCATGAAGGACAACTGCTACTTAGCACCAACACAAATATTTGTCCTTTGTGTGTAGATTCAAGTGTCTTCCTGTTTTTAACAGGACGGTGTGACTCTGAATAGAATTCATTCCTACTTTGACACCTATTTTAAGATGAGTATGAGTTGAATTTTGCTCTAGAGCTGCTGATCTTCTCATACTGACTTACAGAAGAGCTGTGGTGGAAGATCATCAGGCAGCTAGACCAAAATGAGATAAATTGCACACTCGATACGGCATTATGTATCATAATTATTCCAAGTACTGTTACTGATATGCCATTTGAAAACAACGTAAACATGGAAAACACGTATGAACTTTTACATATGATAACTGATACCAGGCAGGGGAGGAATCGATTTTCCAAAGTAAGGTTTTTCACATGATTTAAAGAAATATCAGCACATACAGAAGTGTTGATAATAAAATACAGTATTCTTGGGAATACCATATTTTGGTAAAAATGTGTGAGCAGGACCAGTTGGTGCTTCCACAGCAAGTCTGTTACACGTAAATAATAAAGCAGTAGAGGGTGGCTGTGAGAACAAAGCACATTTTCTAGGGATATAAAGCCATAGTTTTATTCCTGCAACAGACTATACATTCATGGACAAATCTCTTACATCAGCTGTCTGCTTCTTATCTGTAAGTCACAGATAATAGCTACTACCCCAGCAGGGGACTTACTAGTTGGTGTTCATAGTTTGTGCAATACTTAGAATGGATTCTCTTTTATGTCAAGATTGAAGATTTTCCTTGAGATGCTGGCAAAAAGAAAATTACAGGACTGATGTGGAATTCCTGAGGTAAGTTCTTTCCCTGTGTTACATTTGTTGGTCAGCTTACATTAACCTAATAGACATTTCTGGTCTTAAAATTTCTGCTTAAGTATTTCAGCTAAGAGTAAGGAATACATTTATGGCTAAAAAGGAAGAAATTGCCAACAAACACTCTCTTTCATAGCTCTGCTACCTTTCCAAGAGCCTAGGGAAGGCTGGAAATTTCTTTAAATTATTTACCCTAAACTTACAGGGACAGAGTAATGTGCAGAGAGAGAAAAAAAATATTCAAGAAGAAAACAAGAGAAGGCACAGAGTAATGATGAAACATTAGACTGTGGACAAGCATAGCTTACTAGTCCAAGCACCAATTAATTCTGCTTAGGAAGGAACAGTATAGGTTTAAGCAGGTGCACATAGTAGTTCCATCTCCAAAAGATTTTTTTTATTTTGAGCTAGATTGTTTTGAAAATCCTAGTGATATAATCAATTTGACAGTATTGTACCAACTTGAGCATAAGATTTGTGTTAAAAATACCACTTGAAACTATGTTGTATTAGCAGAAAATTCTGGAAGTTTCATTTTGGTTTGTTATTTTACAATCTGGTCCATGACTGAAACTGAACTTGAGACACATGAGCAAATATACAATGTACGCTCTCCTTGGTCACACAAAGGCAAATGCTATTTTTCAGAGTTATTCAGATCAAATTCTGCATTATATATTATTTAAAATATATATCTCATATAACACTATATATATTATATATATATAGACACATGTTTGTACATCTGTAAAATTCTCTTTTGATTAGTGGTGTCTTCTACTAAGAGCAGAAATACCTGCACAGAACCCAAGTAGTATGAAAGAATGCAAATACTGTCTCCATTTCTACAAACTGATGAACAATTTCAAGCTCACAGGCTAGATTTTCAAAACTGTTCTGCTACTTCCAAGCTTCTCTTGGAAACATATTGCCAGATTTTAGACAGAGGATATGCATGATAATGGACATCCAAGGTCAAGTCTATCAACGATCTATGCTGAAAGCCCCTCAACTTCATTTCCAACAGCCCGAGAGCTGCCTGACTCTCATTCCTACCCACTCGCAGGATGTGTTTAGGGCACATCCATGCTGTAGCCTCTGAGCACAGGATGCCCACCGGCAACAATTATACAGTGCCTGGGTCAGGCTTCCTGCCTATTTGCACTTTTTTCCCCATCTTCTAATTTGAAGTAGATGTCTATTTTTTCCTCTTCAGTCAATGGACTACTTCAAAAGTAAGATTAAAAATTTTATCTTAATGTGAGAAGTACTTTCTCCTTCTCTCTTCCCTAAAATTCTCTATGCTCAACATTGCTCTTACAAGCTATGTCCCATCCTTCATTGCTCTGGGCTTTTCAAACTTTTCTGTGAAAAGGATCTGTTAGGTTAATCCCTTCTCTCCACCTGTTAGTGCTTTCTTGTCTTATTCCTTCAGCTCTTTTCATCTGGTCCATTTCCATAGTTTCAATATTTCTCATCTCAGGGCCCCTTTCACCCATTTCTCTGTTTCCTCCCTGCTCCATCCAGACATCCTCGTTTTCTCTCTTTTGCCATGTGTTCTATTTTCTCTTTTCCTTCTTCTGTTATTTCCTGTCTTTTTTTCTCTTCCTTCAAATAATCTCTCTGACTTTTCTTCCAATTCTTCTATCTCTCCTCTGCATCCTATTCCCTGGTTCTTTCACTTCTGTCTTCCACCTCGTCTACTTGCCTATTGTTTATGAGTGGGCTCTGAAGATTACTGCCTTTTTGTTGTGATCAGGAAACATTTATTGACATCAGAAACATCCTCATTAGCTCTGGACAGGTGGGAACCATCTTTGTTTCCTGCAGGCACCATCTCCTGTCTGCTCAGTAACCCAGAATGACAGCTGCACGGCTCTGACGTGGAGATATCTTCTCCTCTCCACCCTTCCATCTCCACCAGTTAGTAGGGCCCCAGTTCAAACCCCCCAGGTGGTGAGTAGGAAAAGGCTGATGGGCAAAGACGACCCCAATTAAATTCAGTTAAAACTCTTTCCTCTCCTGTGGACTTTGCAGGGATTGGAAGGTCAGGCTTAAGGGCTAAACATTATAAAGCTCTCCCAGCTGACTATGGCAGAATGACAGAAGTCAAGCAATTAAGAGTGTGAGCAACAAACGAAGGAAGAGAAATAAAAACAGATTAAAATTTCTGCCCTCATATCAACATTAGAAAATTCCAATTTTTTACCTTGATTTCACTGAAGTGTTGACAACAGATCAATGAAAGGGATCTGTGGCAGATCAGGATCCGGTTCTGTTCTTGCTTATCATATTGTAAGTAGGAAGACTGCAGGGAAGTCAAGCGCATTTTATCAATTTAAACTGATGTCAGAATTAGACAAGTCACCTCTTTTCAAAAGACATTTCTGGTTCCATAGTGCATGTGTGTTTCCTGACAAGGCATTGGGAGGTACATGCTAAGACATACCAAGTCATTATTTCTTAAGACAATTTATCAAAGAGAATCTAGTTCCAAAGTAAATTCCTTCCCTTCACACCACTAGAAATTTCTAACATACTTTGGTTCTTAACCAGCAGACAGCACGTCAGGGGTCTCCAGGCAAACAATACCCCTACACATCTGTGATCGTTTCCAAAACAGACCAGAGTGCAGCACATAGACAACCCAGCTAACTTTGAACAAGGTGACTGGGATACCAGAGAAAAAGTGTAAGGCATAGCTCATCAGCAGGACAAACTGCTTTGCACTGTGTTCATGACACCACTGCTATAATCACATCCATTTCTCAAGACAGATACAGTATCGTTTAGTTTAGATGTGTCTTCATGGCTTCACAGACAATGCTACAGTGAGCAGAAGTACATACTCTCTTAGACTACAAAACCCTGAGCTGCTGTGGTTTTTCTGTTACATATTAGTACAGCAACTACTACAGCAGGACTACTTACAAGTCTTTGGGCACTGGATTTGCCCAATGCCGTCTCCAGCCAGATCTGCAACACTCCTGGAGGTAACATGGGATACACCTGACCACTGAAAAACACATATTTAAGGCAGCTGATTCATCCCATGGATATCTTTCTCAGAAAGAAGTCATATGTTGGATCAAAGGATTTACTGATCTAGAGATGTTCCTGAAATAGAGCCTGTTTCAAAACCTGTTCAGACAAAATGAGTTTTTGCTGATTTGAGTTGATTTGGGATCAGACCTATGGATCAAGGGCAGATGACAGAATTAAATCCCCACTTTCAACTGCCCTTTCAGTCCTTACGTAAGTAAAGAAGCATTAGTCCATATTGAAAAATGACTTCACTCCCCCTCATCAAGTTGTAACCTGCTGCTCATTCCCCCACTATGAACCAGGGCAGCAACTTTCCTTTTGAATCAGGAACCACGAGAAAGATTACTCTTATCCTAAATGCACTGCAAGGATATCTTAGACACATCTTGTCAGCACTTAAACATCCATGACAGGCTTCCCGCAACATTTTCCAGGTGAGCACCCTCGCTCCTTCTGCCGTGTCACACGCTCATCATTCACCACTCAGACACGGCGGGAGCAGCCTGTTGACATGGTTTCTCTCACTTTTCCTGGCCCCTGGCGCTGACCTCCTGTCTCCCCAGCTAGATCAAATCCAGGAGACTCTACTTAGGGCTGGGTCACTGGATGGTGTTAAAAGCCTTTCTCTTCTTCTCTCAGCAACCAAAGTTGGAAGGTGGCAAGTGGGAGAGAAAACACTTCAAGTTGATTTTCCTTCAGGAGATGTTTCCTGTCAGATGGGAAAGGCTCTCAGGCACAGGCAAGGGATGGGAAGGATTTGCAGAACTGCATATTCATGCTGTCAGAGATTGAGGAACTACAGTGGCAGTGACCATATTGACAGATTTTCTTCCCTCTCTCAACTACAGGTACACAGCAAAGGCAAGGAGAAATGATACGTGGAAAGTTCCCTTATCAGTTCTTCACCGCTGCTTTCAAAAACTCAACACCTCCTTTGAAGAAAGACAAATTTAAGTTCCAGGAGTTTCTGACATCGTGAGATTTTCTATTTGCCATGCCAGTGTAAAACACCACCAGTGTGAAGGGGTTGGAGATTTGACTTTGCCATGTGAAATATGCCGTTTGCCTTCAAGTTTAATTTAATGATCTGTTGCTGACTTCCTGAGAATTTGACAAAACACACAACTCAAAACACACGCTCTTTTGTGTCCCCAGCAAACTGGTCAAGTATCTCATGCAATCTCAATGAGATGTTGTGTCATCAGCCCCCCCTTGGGAATTCTACCCAGGTACCTCCACAGCTTGGTCCTGGAGCTCAAATTTAAGCTCAGGCCCCCTGTTCTTGCCTGACCTGTGAGACAGAAATACCTGTGTCCTGCCTGTCCTTTGTTGATCCTGATTCACCGGCTGGACTTCCTGGTTTAACCTCAGACCTGACTCACCCCCTTGCATTTGTCCAACTGTGCAAATTAGACCGTGAATGGAAGGTGCTGATGTCACCAACCCTCTCATCAGCCCGCTTGCGCTGTGGGACTGCACCCTGGTGGGTGAGGTCACTGTTCCTGCCCGCTGTATGGTCACCCTCAGCTCCCAGCTCCTCTTCCCCTGTGGAACAGCCCTGCTCTTGTGGGTCCCTGATAACCAACACCCATCTTTTCCCATGGTTATTCTATCATTGTTCACTATTAGCACAGAGAAACACAAATGTAATGTTTCGTCTTACGCTTTTACTAAAGGTGTTCTCCACGGCCTGTTCTGTTCTTGTTTCCTTTATTTCAGCAAGATCTTACCAACACCTTTGTACTGTACTATTTATGAAATAAATACATTACCACCATTCAAGAGTGAATCATCTGAAGAGAACAAGCCTTGCATCCCTACAGGGAACGAAGACTCAACGATTCTACTGCAGTTTCCATCTTGTTTGAATGGTGATGTACTGTCAGATGTCTGACCTGCCCATAGTAAAGCAGTAAGACTCTGCTTCAAATAGCAAAGAATCAAGCAGAGTTAGTCAAATTTCAATCAAGAAACTAGTGTTTTACATTTTCTCAGAAAATTATCCTCTTTCAAATCCAATCCAATCTAGTAACACACAGTGCACACCATAGAATTGATTCTCCCCTGCATCATGTGAGCTCACTTACACCTACATACAGTGAGCTGCAGTGGTAAGGCTTTCATACTCACATTTTGCATGCTTAACTTCAAAAGCACTGTCAGATATGGAGTTTCCAGTGGATGGGGCACAGAGGGCAAGCTCCAGTCCTTCCATGTGGGAACTTACACAGGAGCTTGCAGTCGTATGAATGAACTGAACAAGAGTGACCACATCTACACAGGCAGCTCTACAAGCATAGCTACTTGAGATATGATTTTTGCTGTGATTAAAGGAACAACTCTTCACTGAAATTTCTGAATACAGTTCTGTCCTGCACACTCTTTAGCTAACCCCCTTTGTGATAACGAACACAGCATCCCTGTGTTCAAATTCAAGCCAGGATGTTGAAGTATTCTGCCAAAAAAGATAGACTGAAAATACCTTCACAGTATGGAACAATTTAAGATCTGGACCCACTGCTAAGGAGCATATCTGTTTTTTCTTTTTTAACATTATTTCTCCATCACATCATTCTTTCTTTGGCCAGTGCAGGTAGAGGCATTTCCCCTCATATGGCACAAAGTGAACCAGTAGCCGACCCTCATGTGAGTGAAACTCATAGCTTTGACAAGCTATACCACAGTCTCTGCATCACAGGAGCCCCCCATCAGAACTCAAGGCCTAAGAACTTACACACTCACTAGTCTTCTGCTAGCCATGTCTAACTGTGCTGCTTGTTTTCCACGCAGAACAATGGTTTGTAACCACAGAAAGAATCTGCACTAGAAGTAGGCTCCCCCTTCCCAGAAACAGTAATCAAACAATATTTCTATGGAAGCCATCTCCTTAAACGTGGCTTCCTCTCTGTTCAGAACGATGTGGTTGGGACGCTTCATCCAGCCCATTGATCTTAGTGCTTTATAGCAGAAGCCATAAAGCATATTGGCAAGTGAGCAAAGCGGCAAACACAAGAGTGTGAGCATCCAGCATGTCAGATCCTTAGTGGGTTGGCATAAACAGGGAGGGTAAAAAAATCCCATCGTTTCAGCAGGCATACAGATTTCTCAAGTGGCTTTTTTTAATAGGTCATGTGCCCCGTTCAGCAGCTCCAGCTGATGCTTCCAAAAGAAACCCATTAACAGCCTCCTCTATGTGCTCCTTTTTGTTTGCACAGCTTTAATGGCCCCATCTGGCATCATCTTAAAGCCTCCTGGTCAGAAGCAAACAGCAGCTTCTGGTTACAGTGGCACAGGAAGTTTTACTTTTCAGCTCCCCTTTCTTTACTCACAAGATCTAATTTTGGGAATAAATACATGCTCTGAACAAAGCAGGGGTTTGAAGGTGTGTAACCACCTGCAACGTGACTCCACTCTGACATTGAACTTAAATTCTTTTACTCTTCGCTAACAATACGGTAGCACCCTCAAACCAAGTGTCTGGGCCCCCTCATCTTTTGTGGTGTCTGTTAGTCTGTGGTATTTCCAAGAGGCTCATTCCATGGGAAGAGAAGAGGGGACTAAAGCCTGTCTCTAGCGAGGAGTAACTGAAGAGACCAGCCTCTGCTACGCCAACACTACGTGCTGACGCGGGGATGGCCCACATCGGCGGAACAGATTTCTGCACAGGGAGCTATCACAACATATACCACCTCTCAAAAAAGCCTGAACATGTGTGTCATCTGTTTTATTTTGTTGACAAAGGCTGCTCAGATATAACACAATGCTTCTCCTAGGATAGAAGGTGGACAGTTTACCCTGGGCAGCTCCCAATGCCGTTTTCCTTAGGCACATCCCAACCATCTTAGGCAGCAATAGAGCAAAGATTAGCAGGACAGGCTTCAGCAGGACTAAGAAAAGCAGAGTGGGCGCCTGAAGTCGCCAAATGGCACCTGCTGCGTTTGCTATGCCAAACCGGTATGACTGACTGATCGTTCTATCTGACTGCACAGGCACAGTCTAACCTGGGACAAGTCTCTCCACTTGGGAGGTCTCAGGATGGCTCTTGGGCTTCCAGATAAACACCAGTTTATCAATAACAGATGCTGTTTGGATACTCTTCAGAAGGCCATATCCCCTCTAGGCTCAGCCCTAGCTTCTCCTATTACGGGAGCTCAGCACACCTTCTGAGGTAAGCCTCAGCCTAGCCAAGCATTTAAAAGCACATATGCCCTACTCTACATGTGCACGAATTCCCTTTGAAAGCCTTAGCCCATAGGCACCTTCTGAAAACAGACTCCATGCCATTAAGAGGTTTCCAGCGTACTTCTGGGAAGTGCAGCCAGACAGCAGGGTTATTATGAGAGCAAGAGCCAAGGCAGGAAGCTGACAGTTTGTTTTCTACCCTCTCTCCTTTCTTCTAAAAAACAGTGTTGCTGAGAGCTAGCTGAAAGGCCAGAGACAGTCTGCAGTCGGCTGGTCTTTACTAAACAAAAGTTTACTTTCATCCACTGTGCCGCAGCCGCTGGAGTCACTTCCTCCTTCCTCCAGCCTTTCTTAGAGGCGAGAAAACAGTCGGCTCTTTCACCACGTTAAGAAACCCATTACAATCAATTTAGGCAGTGCACAGACAGACTCCGTGTCTACTGTATTCTGTTACCACAGGCCAGGGGGAGCGGGGGGGGGGGGGGGGGGGGAGAAGACCTACTGCCCAGCCTCCCCTCGCACTCTCTTCCGTAATGGAAAGGATGCCGGCGCCGCCAGCTATTGGAATCACGCTAACAAATGAAGCTGTCATCAAACACCTCTTGGGGGAAGTGGTGGGCAGCAGGGGGAGGGTGCGTTCTTGTGGTGGAGTTGCCTTCACTGCAGTGGTCCTGCTGGCTAATTGCTCAGCATGGAGAGCACACACTTAAAGCGCTATCATCCTCGTCAATAATGGGGTATTAGGTGCCTCCTGTTCGGCGTGGCATTGATCTGTTCCAGCTTTCCTTGTTGTTGTTGTGTTGGGGTTTTGGTTGGTTTGTTGGTTGTTTTTTTTTTTTCTTTTCCTTTTTAAGTGTTTTCTGAGCCTGTGTTTAGCGTGAGTGCTGCTTAAGTGCTAATTGTTACACCACAGATTGATTGGCGACAAGATGGCTTGCCAAGTTTCTTCTCCCACCTCCCCGGGTGGGGTGTGGAGGAAGGACAGAGGGTGGGGGCTGAGAGGTGGGGAGAGAGGGAATCCTTTTGCACTCGCTGACTTCCTCTCGCACTGTCTTTCTGAGCTGGAAGCTTCTGGCCTTTCAGAGCTCCTCCTGCCAGTTTCCATTCCTGTTTTGATGCTTTATTCCCTGCTACAGAAACTGTATACATCTTTCCGCTATTTGAAATTTCCTTGTTACAATACTGTCCTTTGAGCTGGATAAGAACGCTGCAACAGCAGAAGACACTAAGTGTCTTGTCCTTTTTTTCCAGAAAAAAACCCAACAGCAACAAAAAACCTGAAAAGGTTTCTTTCCTCCAGATACTCCCTTTCTCTGTCACATTTGTGCTTCCAAAAACCTGTAGTCTTGAGGCCGATGGTGAGATGCAAAGAGAACTGTGTAATAGAATTCTGAAACATTTGGGCAGGCCTTTGAGCAAAGAACTGAAATCCTCCCCAAAGAATCCAGAACAAAGATCTGAAACACACAGATACTGGATTCAACAACAGTACTATCCTGGGTAACATGAAACCTTAGGAATGTTCCACCTACAGTTAAAGAAGGTGAAACTCAAAGACAGAGTTAATGTCAAAGCTGAAAGTAGAACTCAGAAGCACCTGAACACGGTATCTGAACAGAGTCCTCTCACACTGCATGTATTACACACCCTCATCGCTTTTTGGGAAAACCACCAAGTATTCCACAGTTATCACATCTGCTGCCAGGCACTTGTAACTGTCTTGCATCCAAGCCTCATGCTCAATATCAGAGTCGAATAAACAGCTTACCACAGAAACTGTATAGAAAACATTGCCATTTTTTCTGATTTATCCAACAAAGCATGTGATTTAGAATAATATCTTAGACTGCTACACAGTGTCAGTGCTACTGGGAAAGAGAGTTTGTAACTTATCAACAGAGGAGCAAGTTGTGAATTGAAAAAACTGACAATAAAACATATTACTTCAACTTTGCTTTTGCCAGTTACATGAAACTTTGAATATAAAGGGCTGCTCTCCAGATACATCAATCTGTGGTAACTGAAATAAAAATCTTAGATTTTCCTGGAGTATAGTATAAAAAGTTCTAACAGAAAACACAGCCTTAAACTTTATTTTCTAATTAATATTCACACTAGTAGCACTTATGTACTTGAACATGACAGGAACAAACACAAGCCACACAAGCACGCTCGATTTGCAATTTGCTTTTGAATTCAAGGAAACATGCACAGGCATTTTTTCTCACTGATCCCTCAGCTCTGTTAAAAACACTGAGGTCTGGCAGCTACCCAGCCCTGGGAAGGCTGCAAGAAACAGTTTTAACATTACCAGCAGTAGCTTTTTGGTGGTCATTCACTTCCCTCAGGATATTAAGGACATCCAGGACTTGACTATCCTATCCCTCTAAAAAAAGCAAAGCATGTTCCTCAAAACCCAGGTTAAACTATAGCAAAGGAAGAAAAACACTACACTCTTATTAATTTTACCCCCTAACATTATGTGCAACTCCTCTAGCTCTGACTGCATAATGAGCAACAGAATAAAATGAGTAACAAGGAACATTCCTTAAAAAATCAGTAGACTGGATGTCAAAGAGGCACAGGTGCAGGAGAATGAGAAACACAGTAAAACACAAGTAGTAAGGAACCAGGAAAACGAGACCTTTCCTGATTTCCCTACAGGTAGGGTATTTGGTATTCTACTCCTTGTTGGTGGTGTGACAGAAGGTTAACACAGTGACACTGGTATGACTGAAAAAAAGTACATGGGCATGATAGTTATCACCTGATTCTAGCCTGATTTTCAAAAGACACCGAGCACCTGAAGTTCTCCTTCACTTTCAGGAGTCCCCTTCCTGTGGACCTTCCGTACCTTTGAAAGCAGGTCATAAAACACGCTGGCAAAAATCCAAGAGAAGTTTGATTGGAAGAATGTGGCCAGAAGGGAGGGATGAGAATCTCCTCAACATTTTCTGTACTTATTCTCATGGTTATAATAGCAAATCTGACCTCATTTGATTACTAAACCCATGTGCAGATTTCAGCCAAAACTTCCCATTACCATTTGCAAATGGTAGTTTGCAAAAAAGCAATTGCTCAGAACTTCTGCAAGAAACACTCAGCAACACCACCAAGAAAGAGACCAGGAAGTACAGCAGATAAATTAGGATTTGCAGGAGGCTTTTAATTGCACACACACAAAATAAACAAAAAAAACCCCAAACCAAACAGCAAACAAACAACAAAAAAAAAACCCACCCCAACAACCAAACCAGAAAGAAGCAAATACACACCATTAAGGAAAGACAGTCATGCTAGGAGTACACATACAAGGAAAACTGTTTTCTGAGCTACTCTTGTCCAAATACCACAGAACAAATTGCTGAGGCTTTTCCCCACTGCACAAAGTGCCTTTTAGCATCCAAGGCTTTCTCCTGAGGGACAGGAGAAAAAGGGAAAGACAACTGGCGTCGAGCTGCATATTGTCTGAAGATGCTGTCAAGAACATCATAAGGAAAGAGCTGTGTCTGAGGTCATCAGATTAGAGAAGAAACAAGGAACGGAGCAGAGACTGGGAATGGAAAGGGAAGGGGGAGGCACAGTGACCTGTGTGACCTCTGCTGCACTAACTTGATATAACAAATAGTTCTGAAAAACCAAATACTGTTAACCCTTTTAAACTGGGTCATTCCCCGCTGTGGATGGCTCATAGAGCAGAATCCTTAACTCCTTCCTCCCCACGTGTTTTCAAACATCTACACTTGACAGTGCATAATGTCATACTAAATTTACAGCTCTTGCTATTGGCAAAACTGTTCTAAAGAGAATTTCACTCTACCCAAGTGAATATATTTCATGGATTTCAATTCCAAGTTTTAGCCAGAAGGCAGCCTCTGCAAACATAAATGTGATCCTTTTTCTTGTAGAAGAGCTCACCTTTGGATGAAAAGGCCAATGTTTTTCTTTGGTGATATCTTCACCCCCTCAAAGATGAAGGGATGTTCTCAAGACCGATGATCACATCTAGTGAAATTCTCTTTTTTCTTATGAGGGAAGGCGAAGGCAATGATTCTTCCCCCTGCCTCAAACTCCACGGAGCAAAAAGTGCAACCTGAAGAAGGGGAAATCTTCAAGATCCCAATCCTGCCTTTACAGGGCCCCACTCACAAAGATCTCTTTGCAAACCCAGGCCCTGTATTTGACCCAAGTAAGCACTCATGACTGTTGTCTAACTGGAAAATGAACCAAATCTCCTAACTCTGCAAAACTGGGCCCCAAACCTTTGAGGAAATTATTATCTTGTGTGTGATTTCTAGTACATTTTTACTTTTGCTCACAACTCCAAATGCTACAAGAAATTGTGAGGTATCTTGCTCTTTCTGGTTCTATTCCTAACCACAAATTAAAATGGAAAAAATTATCCAGAAATCTCAGAACCCTAAAAAACATGTTTAAATTCCACTCTGGTTTTGAACACGGATAACCATTTCAACAGGGAACCTAAATTTTCCATTCCCATTCTTTTACTCCTCACGCAAACCCTTAGTTTTCCTATCCTATTATTACTGTGATAACCACCTTTTAACATATACAGCACCATAGCTATGCGCAGTTTTCCACTTGGGTGGGTGAAACAAATTTGCAGTTTTACGATACCCACAGCAAACCCCAGTCCACCTCTATTCTAATGCAAAGACAGTTACCACAGAAAGGCCACTCCAGCAGGGAGGGTTGGCAGGACTGCAGCGACTTTGACTCTTGAAAACCTTAATGGGAAGAGCCATTTTTTTGTTGTATGGCATTAAGAATGGATAGCAGGATCCTAACTGCCATCCCCCTCTGCCTTGAGCAGGGCTTGGGTCATAGGATCTCCAGAAGTCCCTTCCAACTTGAATTATTCTACAATCCTGTGGAGAGACTAGGATTGCTTTGAAGAGTGGTATGTTTGTCCTCTATCAGGTGTCTAAACACAGAAGATGAAACATGTCTTTGTAAATGTTTTTCTATGTGTGAATATATCAGAAAAATGTGTTATTATCAATAAACTGTGTACTCCACCATGCTTAATATAAACTAAGCGATAAAAATTGTTCCTGGGAAGGAAAAAAACCCAACCCACAGCAAACCACCTTCTTGACCATTGCAACATACCAGTGCATGAGGATCTTTACAGTCTCCCTAAGCAAAGGAGCTTGCAGCACTGAGGGATATTTTTACTGCCTGCCTTTTTATACCCCACTTATCTAAGTTAGGGAAAGGACTTCTCCCTGAAGACTCTATGCAGTCAGAAGAGAGAGGCAGGCAGGCTTCTAGAGAACATTCAGCGAAGGAGCATAGCATATGTGATTAGTCTCCTGATCTTATCAGTGAAGGTACCTAAAACCTGGGTAGTGAACATACCTCAGCAGTCCCAAACATCAGTAGACTCAGTCCAACAAAACCACCTCTTGTTTAATTACAGATGAAATAGCGTGGTTGATGAGAAGCAAAAATCTCCAAGTAGGCCAGCAGGTTGACTTCCAATTGCTATCAAGAAAAACGACCTTCAGTCTTCCCTGCTTTATATATTGCTCATCTAAAATTGAAAAAGAAGTGATGAGACGATGGTAGGCATTTAGTTACTTTTGAAGAGCCCCTTCTCTGTGTCTACAAGAGAGACTGGGCAAACCATGCAAGAAGCTGGGAATGACTAAAGGGCACCTTTGTCTCCAGGCTCCGTCATTCTTGGCTGTCCTGCTCAGCCTGACAAAGAAGCTGAGTAGAGGAAGGGATTTTAATTAATCTGACAGAAATTTCTTACATAATTGCTTTAAGTCAAAGAACAGAACTGGATTAAAAAAGGGCTTCACTGACCTTAGATCAAGGATTTTGTCTACAGCGACTGCACCCACCCACCCCCACAAAAAAATAATCTGTGGATATGGTTTTCCTGTTTCAAAACCCTGGAAAAGTTTCCAGACCTAGAATTCATTCTCCCTGAATCTGATAGAGTTATGAGGAAGTCTGTTGAGCTTCTTCTACTTCATATCAGTGGCTACAGTTCAGATGAAAATCTAGTCCGTGTCCCATCATTTCACTTCAGTAGGATTATATTCCTCCAAAACCACTGGCACTGTTCTTGAACAGTTTGCTGCCTACACAGCACTCCCAGGCACAGAGGGCTGACAGGCAGGGTGCAGGCTGGAGCCCTGAACTCCATCTGGCAGCGCCAGCAGTAACAAATGAGATAAGGACTAGACCGACGGTCACAATATTGTTCCGTAACAATTGAGCCTTTATAAAGCTTACCACCAGTGGTGTGAGACTAATCAAAAGCTAATGCGCTTCCTTTGATTCCATTTGTATACAAATGTTTTCCATGATGGTTATAAAAGCCCAGATGCTCTTCTCTTTCCCCCAAACCAAAATAATGAACTGTAGCCATAGGCGAGCTGCAATGTAAGCTGCACACTTCATCCAGAGAACCCTGGCAGAATAAGCACTACTGAGGAATGGCACTGGCATTCCACCAAGATTGCTATCGCAAATAAATGGGACATCAATCAGTTGTTAAAAATAATAACAGCCTTTAAAAAGGTGATGTTATTGGATAACTTACTGGCTCAACAGATGCTTTATAAAATTGCCTGTGCCTTTTACATGTAATATCCTACATGTAACTTGAAAAGTCCACTACTCAAATGGTCCCAAGTCGTAATGGAGCGTCCAGCCATACTTCACACAGAAATACTGAGCCTACACAGAAAGGATTTTCAAGTTTAATATACATTTGTGTTACACTGCAGATCAATCACATTGAGAAGGCAAGCCTAACATCAAAGACGAGACTTTGAATCCAGCAACTTTGTTATTATTGAACAAGGAAAGGATTAGAGTACTGCAAAAGTTGGTAGAGTCTCCCAATCACTCATCAGTGACCACTCTGTCTACCTGCACAGTCACAGTCTCGTTGCACCAAATTTGGGGAGCATCCCCCAGCACCATGGATGATTCCCATAAATGTGCCAACAGGAAGCTATACCAATTTCTGTGCATGCAGCAGAGGCCACTAACATACCTGCTTCCTTTTTTCTACCCTTCTTTCCCAGCCATTATTACCCGAAATAGTGTGAGACCAGAATGAACACTGCTAGGACCTTCTACCTTCTAGTTCACTTACTGACACCTGTAGCAACTACCTTTCCTTTGTCAGTGAAGACTGCTGCATGGGAAACCTAGGACTTCACTGATTCCCTACTGGCCACCCTCGCACTGTAAGGAATAAAGCAGAAGTGGAAGGCTGGCTTTCTATGGCCTAAACTCAACTGCTCTCTGCCTGAAATGCCCAGTTAAAATTCTATAAGGTATTTAAGCAGGTCATGTCTGCTTAAACAAATCTGTCAGTGATCTGAGATGACTGATACTCCTGTTCTTTGGTTAGTTCTGAACTTAAACAAGCCCATCAAGAGATAAGTGAAATGGGGATCTTGGGCAAATTCAGTCTTCTCATAGATTAATGGTTTCCTTCACAGTTAATAGCCAATAGATACCTGCTTCAGAGCAGCATATACCTTCTTCCCTCTATGTGCTCTGGTCTCTAAAACATCTTAAAAATTAAATATGGAGTAAGAGACCAATAACAACAACCACTGTAGAGTCCAAAGAAAGAAGGAAGTACTCAGTCTGTGAGGTGCTGACATGAGATGTGCTGAAGCCATGAAAAGATGCTCTCTCTCATCTAGCACTGGTGGGGGATTATGTTCAGTACTGACAAGGCTCCCTCACCCTCATTACTTCCCTACTCAGTCTGTTCCACCTCAGCAACATTTCAAAATAAAGCTTTAAAGTTCCACCTTCATTCACATTCAGGAAACACAGAAAGCCAAAACCATGACTATTTACAGTACTTTCACTCTGAGAGGAATGAGCTCCATCTCCTCTCCCTCTCCTCACACACCTGTGAGCATAACTGAAACATGCCCTAGCAGCATGCTCCTGTAAATTGCTGAGCAAATTTCTTTAGTCTGAAAACAAGCTGAAGCAAAGGTCTACAAACCTGAGTTTGGACAAGCCACACAAGAAATTTACACCTCTATCTCAAGCAAGCCCCAGAAATGGGTTAGCCAGGAGAGGCACGATCCTGAGAATCCCAAGTGACCCCCTCAATAAACAGCAAGTGGAAGGACAGGGGCCTGTCAGCGTTAGTGTGTCTGTAGTTACAGTTACTATTCCTAGTAAGGTTTACAATTCTCAGGTGAGCTTAACAGTTCCCTTGCTAAATGCCAAGAACAGACTCTTGTGCAATGCACTTGCTTCTTTAGCATCAGGGAAGAAGCAAACAGGACCCTGCTGTCTTTAACACTGGTATCTCTGGCACGTGCAGCAGCAAATCTCCCTGCACTCCAGTGGTAAGACAGGCTACGAGCTGTTTCTGTCGGCCTTTCTCCCCGCTCCTCCTCATCCTCCCGTTTCCATCAAGGAATGTCTCCTCAACGCAGCATGTGAGGAGATCTCCTTGGCCCTGCCTTTCTAAATAAAGGAGAAACTTCTCAGCTGCCTATTATGGGATGATTAAGGGGGGAGGGAGAATCTAAAGCAGTCTGATGAGAATTTACAGGTCGTCGGCTCCCTTTCCCCACTGTCAACCAGGGGGCAACGCTTAATGGGGTGAAAGGGCTGCAGGAGAGCACAGGGCTGGCTCTTCAGTTCAGGCCCTAATGAGGGGCCGTGGTCTCAGCTAGGTCAGCTTGTTAGAAAAGGCAGAACGCCGGCACAGAATGAGAGTCAGGGACTCAGGGACGGAGCTTACAATAGCTCTTGAGGGGCCATGAGCCTAAGCACTGGAGCTCAGGGGAGGGGGAGGGAGCAGCAACCACATCGTGTCTGACTACTCCTTGCCTCTTAAAATCCCATTACCTTCCTTTTATTTCACAGTAGAGACTGGTGGGGAGGGAAAGGGAGGGGGAGATGTCCGGGAGGAACTGCCTCTGTCTAGTGCCTTCCGTCAGCAGAGGTCGGGCCCAAAGGATCAATTTTTTTTCTGTGGATGTGATTTTCTTGTCTCTCTCGCTTTCTTTTTCTTTTTTTTTAGACAAGAATACGGGCGCCAGGCTTACAAGAGGTCCTCAAGAACTGTCAGTCAGGGGCATGAAATATTCAGAGAGCTTAATCTTCTTAGGGGATCTGTAGAGACCCCCTCATGGGGTCTGAATGCTCTTCATGAACTTGCAAAGAATGGTTAAGGGGAGAGAGGAAAATAAACACAGCTGAAAGGAATGAAGAGAGAGGCATCCTTAGACAGACACCCTCATATCTTGGTGAGGGGCATATTATAAGAATTTAAACAGAATAGAAAAGACCTTTTAAGACCCAATTAGTGGAACAGTCTCCCTTCTGACTGGGAACCCAGAAAACCACCTTTGGGTATTCTTCACCCTGGCTATTTCTTCCCTGTTTTGCACAACAGGTAGCCCAGTTCACTGACATTCCTAGCTTAATCATGACCTAATTTTTGACCTTTTACAAGTTACTACTTCTCCACAGATGTTGCCTTTTCTGGGGCCTAGTCAAGATATACAAGAATTCTATCAATCTGGTTAGTTAATGGTCAGGAACAGGTAGACTGCCTAGTGGGTAGTCTGCAAGCTGCATAAACTTCCTTTGAGAACTCAGAAATCGGGCGTGGATTTTTTAAGGTACTCCCACAATTGAAAGTAATCCAGTCTTTAGCTACTTAATTACTTTGGGCTAACAACATAGACTTCTATTAAAGAAACACTACCTTAAAAAAATATTGTAAGATGTGACTTATATGTAAGTAATAGAGTACTTATATATATCTAAGATAGATGCACATTATTACATTTATTATAGAAGTTAAATCTTGACTATCTATTTTTCAAAGGCTAGCCAGAGTCAGGCTATTTCCTATAGAAAAGTTGTAATGAGTTCTCTGAAATGTGACTCTTCCACATTTTTCTCTCTACCTCTTTATACATCTACTTAAACATCTTAAGCAATTTCATTGTGACGAATAAATACTACAAATAAAATAGCTTGTATAAAGTTATCATCCTCATAGAGTCAACTATGTGTCTAAAACTGAATCTCCCACTTCTGTTGTTCGAAGGACTACACCTAGCATCTGTAACAAGTCACTGCAGTACCCCACAAAGAGAATCATGTCCTGCACCTTTGCCTTTGGTAACACAGTCCAGTCCTTAAGAAAAAAAATATTAAAATGAGCAGACACAGAGAAACTTCCTATATTTTTTCTGTTGATCAGTATCTGAAAGGCAGAAAAGAATTCTATTGCTGCTGCAAATTCTGTGAAAAGAAGAACTTCAAATAACACTGGAAGGATGATCCAACATTTAAACACACTAGTCCTGAATTGAAGCCATATAGGGTTTGAACATAAATGTCTTGTTAACATTGGGCCCTTCTTTAGGTCAAGAAAATAAATTATTTTGGTCCTCTATCTGGTTCAGTAAATCCTAGTTTGGGAAACAACTATACAGTACAGTGTATGACACCTGACGATTTGGCTTTTACCTCTCATCCCTGTCCCTCACTGACATATGTAAATGCTGACAGAAAGGAGCAAGAGAAAGTAGTTTTCCCTTCAGGAGATGTATCCACTTACCACAATATACCAGAATGAGTGAGAGAAGGATAGTTACTTTTCCCCCTCCCAGGCCTCAGGGGGAAAACTACCTTTATGTACGTGCTCATGCATTTTACAAAAACTGTGGTGAAGAACTGTGCTCATACAATTTACATCTGGAGGGCACAGTAAGGGTGGAAGAGTTTGCTTATTAACTTGAAGGCGTATCACTAGGACAGATACATCTATGCAGATAGAACAAAGTGGAGAAAGAGGAGACAATCCAGTAACCAGCCCGTTAAATCTACAAGGGGAAAACGTACATTATTTAGGGAGAGAAGGTGCCAGTGTGGGTCAAGAGAGGCAGAGCAGTACAAGAGCAAAGGCAAGGTATATTTTTTCCAGGTGTAGTAACAAATTAAAAAAAAAAAAAAAACAGGAAAGAAAAAAAAAAAAAAAGAAAAAATAAGAGAGAAAGCCTTCCTCTCCCTCCTCCTCTTCTCCTGCACCTGGGGTCATGCTGTGACCTTTTAGAAGACGGGATGTAAAAGTGACCTTTGTCAGAGTGTGACAGAGCGTCCAGCCTAGCTTTGCATGAGGAGACGTGGGAGGCCTACAGGCAGTGCTCCTTCTGCGGGCAGAGGTCCTGACCTGCAGCAGCACACTCAGAGAGCTGTCAGGGGCAGGCTCCCCTTCCCCAGCTCCTCTGCTTTAGGAAACACAGATAAGAATACAGGCTAGCAGACAAAGAGATTGGTCTTAAAACTTTCTCATCCTACTGTAACAACAGTGGTATTGCTTGGGAGCTCTAAGACAATGCTTCTCTCTTTCTCCCTCTGACCTCTCTCTGAGTCCTAAAATAATCTTATGAAAATGCCATAACCCGTAGATGCTTGAGTTGCCTTCAGAACTCACAGGCACATCTGCAGTCCTTTCAAAGTCAAGAGAGAAGGGAACGGGACCAAAAATTTGTTGCTGCTTTACTTCCACCACTTTAAAAAACAAAACAACCCAGCAGACTTAACTGGATGTGTTGATGAGGCACCCAACTAAGGAATGGCTTGGTGGGCACCCTTCTCTGGCTCCTCTCTGAGGTCCTGGACTCTGTGTGTGTGTTCCTAAATATTCTATGTCTGTAAGTTTTACTGGGCTATACCAGGGCAACATTCACATACTCAAATATTTCTGCAGTCACTTGCACAGCTGTGGAAGAACAAATGAGGGCACAGAAAAAAATAATCCAGCAATGGGACAGATACCGTCTTATTGTAAATATGTCAGGTCCGTGCAGCCAAGCAAGAAAAGCCTGGAGGACGTAAAGAGAAAACATGCCAGGAGCTGCCTGACACTGGGTCAGCCCCACAGAGAACACAACTGCTCTGCTGCCACTCACAAAGACAGGCACTTCCTCCCTCCTTACCCTAACCCCGTGTTTTGGCTAACATACAGCAGATCTTCTGAATAAACAGATCTCTGTTGGACGCGTAGTTCAGGTGCTGGCTGCTCCAGCTGTGAATCCCTCATCTCCTTGCTATGTCCTGGAGGCATGAGAGGGCAGAGGAAGCAGGGCAATCTCCAACCTCCATCTCCTGCTGCCCCACGACCTCTGGGCTGCCACCGTTGACCCTGCTGGGGTTGCAAGGGGTTGACTAATTTGGACACGTTCAGGCAATTGCTGTCATCAGCTTCCTGCTTTGTTGATCAGGGAGGTTTTTGCTGTAGGCGGGAGTCAATTATTTGGCAATCTCAGGATGATCGGAAGAGTCTATTAGTGTTTGACATTTTAAAGGGAAATGGAAAACAGCCCACCTCTCCCTCTCTGCCAGATAAACCAACCACTCCATATTAAACTTTGCATAGCTTCTTCCTCATTCAAATTAGCTCACCAACTGCTGCTCTTCTACAATGTCAATGGGCCACCTCAAAAAAAGGATGCTTGACCATGACTTCTAACCTGCTATCACAGAAGATGGCCATCTGGGCTGCAATGGAGTCTCTGGAAGCCCATGTGCAGCAAAAATCTCTCATGGAAGACATAAAACTGCAGGCTGAGCAGGGAATACATGTATGGACACATCCACCAATTTTTTAAAACTAACAAAAACAGAGCTGCATGATGTACATTCAATTTCCTGACCTGACAACACATGGATGAAATTTGTTTGAAGCTTAAAAATCATATTATAGAGATCTGTGCTCAATGGAAAAATGGCAAATTTAAGAGTTGTTCAGCAAATCCTTACAATGCGTGAGAACAAACTTTGACTATTTCAGACACTTTTCCAAAACTTTATCCTAGGCTTCCTTATGGGATGAGAGGGTTATCCACTTCTTCCCAAGATTCCTCTCCAGGGATTTATGCAGAAGACAACTTGTCTTGGAAGTGTAGAGTAGGGAGCAAGATAGTCCAATTGGTAATATAAGCAGTAGGAGTCATAAACCAGCAGCCCTGCTTCCAGTTATATTTAAGAACTAGTCCCTGAAAAAGAAGGGAATATAGTAGGGCTTTTGGTAGAAAATTTCTCCCAGAACTAGCAGAAAAAGAAGCAATGACTCCTGACCGATGGGACAAGATTTACAGCTTGGATTTATCTCCCAGAATATGTAACATTACTGTTCTGCAGGAACACGTAGAAATCCCATCCAGAATCAAACCCACGTTGTACCTCACACTGCACAAAGAGACAGAAGCATTTTGATTTTCACCTGCTTTAATACGATGGCTTAAGGCTTGAACAGTAGATTTTTGTATTTCCAAAGCCTTAAATTGACACTGGTGAATTCTCTCAGAAAATCATTAGCTATTAACAACCTGCCCAAGGAGAGTTGAAACTGAAGGCCACACTTCCCAGTAAGAGCTGATACAAGAAAACTACTGCTCCATGGCTTATACAAGCCAGTTTAGCCATGCCATGACTTACATTTTGTAAAACGGAGAAAGGAAGAAGACTTTACAGTTTCAAGATATCCAGGTTCCCTGCTGTTACAAATGCAAACAGTGACCTCAGATAAAGCCTTTTCTGAAGAATAACACATGATGGAGTCTAACAAGGGGCCTGCTGGTGGCGGATTGGTCTCTCCTCCCCCTGCCTTTATTGCTACCAGTATCCAGTTGGGCCAAGTTCTCCTGGGACTGCCCAGGATTTGTCTGTATGCAGACAGCTCTGATGTGGCAGCAGGGCAGACTCTAAGCGGTGGTGTGATTTAATAAACAGACACTTAAGGCAGTTTACGCTGGAGTCAGCCCACTTCGGATGGCCTTCTCTGCTAATTTAACACTGGCTGCAGCCCCCAAGCTGGCGTCTCCCTGCTCATTAGGGAAAAGGGGTGCGTATTCATGTGTGTGGGGGAGGAATTCTTGTTTCACATTGGTGCTCGAGTGATTTTATTATACTGGGCAGCTCATTTCAGTCGCTACATTGCAGAGGATTTTTAAACAGAAAGGGGAGGCAGGGCAGGCTGGTTAGGATCCTTCCCTGTTGTTATTTTCATTAATTTTCCTGTTTTTTGTTTTGGTTGGGGGGGATGTGACAAAAAGGGACAATAATTGCCATTTGCCGCAGACTTTGAGGAGTCCTCCTCAGCCATTACAGATTAAATTGCATTCTGTACAAGTGTCCATCAGGCCCCAGCTCCAGACTCCGGGCTGGTTAGAGGGCAGCTGATTCAGCTGCAAGAACATTTTGCTCCACTTCTGATCTGTCCTAATTATAAAAAGGTTGCTCTTACCTTTAACCCCTAGAGTTCTCTTTTTCCTATTATTATGGAACTGTCCCTCAGCCAACTATTCCACTGGTTTAACTGAGTTACCAGACTGCCAGACACAGAGAAATCTACACAGATCTATACTGCCTGAGTGCCTCACTCCTAACTTTTACCTCTCTGCCCCACACAAACAAAGGCTTTCAGATTTTAAATACAGAGTGGCAAAACCAGGACAGGTTCAGGACTTGCAGAATCTGTCTGATCAGGTTTTAGATTTTGTAAAATCAAATCTGAAGAAAATGCCCACACTTTCGGTCCAAAGCGTGAATAGCTTGAATACACATGGCTGAGCTAGTTCCAAGGTAGGGAGCATCAATACTCGTAGCAGTATAGCAAGAGGGAGAAGCAGAGTCTGTAATACTTTTGTGAGAAGATCAGCCTGTAGGCCCACATGGAGTATATTATGGTTCTGGCAGTGCAGACAACAGTATCGCAGCCAGCTCGTTCACAGATGTCTCAGGAACAACTACACCAGCTGCACTGACAGCACAGCAGTGTAGATACAGAATAAACATCTGGACTACAAGCAGAAAGCAGTGGGTTGTCCTCTTCCTTTCAAATGGTAAACTGTTCCATTTTAAAACCTCTTACAAGGGATCTTTCTACAGCTTTGGTTACAATGAGGTGCAATAGGACTAAAAGCAAAGCAGAAAAACAACATGGGCCTGATACTGCTCACTTCAAGCTTTATTTTGATACAACTCTGACACTGACTTCAGCTGATTGACTCCTGACTCTTCTACATGAGCATCTACCTTTGATTTTGTACCTTAGAGCATGTGCAGTGAAGCACATACTTCAGTACAGACTCCCCTCACTCCCTCCTACCATCGAGCTTCTGCCTTTTCCCACTCACAACTAATTCTTAAACCTTCTGCTGACCCTTTCTTGAAGAGGAGCAAGGTTAATACTCCATGATTCTCTGAAAACTGGCATTGTGTCAACACTGCCCAAGAGTGCCATGAGCAGTTGTGGCCCACAGCACCACAAACAGAGCAAGTCCGTGCCTTAGCACCACACTTCAGCAAAAGATCATTTCACTGCTTTACATACTTAACACCAGAAGGGAGCAATACCGTCATACGGCCTGAAATCCTGCAAAACATGGATTATCCAAAACTCCTACAGTGACCGCAGTTCCCCACTACATAAACTCATATCCTTCCCCTCCTACATGAACTCAACATCACTAAGAGCAGTATTTCGTGGTTGAAATGCAGAATAGTTTAAGACAGACATTCTATCTCAGTTTGAACACTCCACGTGATGATGAATCAACCACATCCTATGCCCATCTATTCCAACAGTGTCTTACTCAGTCAGCTAACATCTTGCTTTCACATTTCCCATACCTCATTGTCCTGAATACCAGCAGGTTCAGTGTTCAGAAACATCTTGTTTTAGTGATACTGACAAAATCAACTTGCCCTTACAGACTGCTATACCTTGGCTGATTGCATCTAAATGGTGTTTTTCCTTTTAGATGCTCCCTCCTTCTGTTAATTTCTATGCTCATCACTAAATTTCCACTAAACATTCCACCCATTCTGTTTTAGTTTGCCTTTAGGGGTTTTTGTTTGTTTGTTTTGTTTTCAATGAGCTTGCTTTCTGTAGAATATTTCTTGGAATCAACAGCCCTTTAGCCACTGACAGTACCTTTAGAATGCATTAGTGGAAAATGTCAAAGAGAGGGGGAAAAAAAAAATATCTGAGGAGAAGGGCAAGTACAGTAGCTGTCTTCTCCAGCTAGTACTGGACAGCTCCCTCAAACCAGGCTCTCATCCTCAATGCCTACTGGCACCGGGAGCCTTTTAGTACCCTTCTGATGTAAAACAAAATCAGCTGTTACCAAACCCAGCAGTATATTAACAGTGACTATGAACGTGGCTCAGGAACACTGTGCAGACAGTTTGTGGCAAACGGTCTCTTCCTTATAGAAGAATTTCTCCTTACTTACCTCCAGTGGTTGGAGAGCAACTGATGTCCTGAAGCAACATGTTAGACATTCCTGCCAGATACCTTAGCTGTAAAAAAACCCCTTACCACTGTACTTGTGGCATTTTCATTATGCCTACTTTCTGAATCACTTTTTAGGGAAAAGTTTATCATACACTTCCTCTGCATCATTCACTATGTGAAGATTGTATTTATTCCTTTTGGACTTACCCATCCCCTTAGAAAGCATGCAACTTAGAGGTGTTGGTCAGAATTGGAAATGTATTTTAGTTTGGATCCCAACATCCGGTCCTTTAATGCACGATGAGCCATCTACATTTTCTTAAAACCACATCTCTGAAAAACCATAAATTTGCTACTTCAGTGGACAGAACATTTTATCACTGGAACCTTAAAATACTGATAAAGTCTGTGCAAGGTTACAGTTTTTCCAAGTGTTTGGCACATGTAAAGCGAAAGAAGGGGCAGCAATCTGTGCAAATGAAGGATCAAATGTAAACAAGATACTGCATTTCATGAGTGAGTCAGTTGAGCTTCTGCAACATTTCATGTGCATTTTTAGCCCACTCTGAAAAATGACAAGTTGCAATCAATAATTACTTAATGAGTAAATACTTAATTGTTTATTTATTATTACTATTATTTTGCATATTGCTGCTAGCACCAGGAGGCTGGGGAAAGAAGAGATAGAGGAAAGTTTACATGTGTGAGACATGTTTGTTTAAGGAGTTTAAGAGGTGAGACAAATGCTAAACCAGACTAAGAGAGGGAATGTAAGCTGACCCTGAAAATCACCATCTAAAACCTAATTAAAATAGGTGAGGATGGCACTGGAAAGGCAATAACACCAGCAAAAATAAATTACACTGCAGAACTACCTAAGAATCTCTGCCACTGACCGTACCATTTGTGTTAAGAGCTGATGTAACCCCCAGAGAAAAACAGGGTCCCCCACAGGGAGACAGCAGAAATAAGTGTGAAGAGCTCCACCTCAGAAAGTTTAAGAAAACATCTGATCAAAAACAAATTTAATTTATTCTCTTAACCACTGCCATAATTTCTCACTCACATTCCATGAACACAAATCCTGGCTCAAGCAAAATGACTCTTCCTTAGTTTACACAGCAAGCATGTTAGAAAGATAAATACCTATCCTGGGTGGAAAGAAGGACTCCAGTTTTAAGAAAAGGAAATAAAGGCCAAGCTTTCAGCCATTTTGTGCAGCAGTCTCCAATGCCCTAGTACTGAGCTGATCGTGTCAGTATCTCAAGGTCCCCGGAGACGGTAATCTTATGTGTTCAGAGAGGCTTTAGTTCATGCAAGGTCAGAGTAATTGTGCATGATTAATGGTTTATCTCTTCCTGAAAGCCTAACACAAAGGCTCCAAACCAAGTTAGCCGTAATTCCATACTCCTTACAGTCCGCTTAAAGGGGCAGCATCCTATTTCCTGTTGGTGGGGCCAAGCAGGTTGACTTTATCTATCAGAATTGGAAGCGGGCCATGTGGCCTTTGAAAGAAGTCCCTCTCCTCCGTTCAGCTCCCTAGGAAACATGAATACACTGTAGAAGAGAAAAAAAAAAAAAAAAAAAAAAAAAGGAAAGAAAGAAAGAAGTCCAAATTCAGTCTAAAACACCATAAAGTCTGAAAAAAGACTTCTCTGTAACAGTTCCCAAACCTTTTGCTGTGAGATTCTTTGGTTTTCTACAAAATTGCTCCTTATCATATTGCCAGAGGAGGACACATTAGAATCACCTTAGAATCTCATTTTTATTCTGCAGTCTTATTTTGTTACAAAAAGGATCATTTTTAATCAATTACAGCTTTGTGGCCATGGGCAGCCAAATAAGCTGTTTGAATTATTATTTGCAGATAGTGCTCACAGATAATTCCATAGGGATAGCTGCAAATTTAGTCTTTTTTTGTTTTCACAATGCATTAAAGAAGCCCAATTTCTCTGAATGCATCCTGTCTTTCACTGGAGATTTTAACTGCCTGTTTTCAGACTATAGAGCATTTGTGAACTGCTCAGTTCAGCTATTTAGTTATACACAGTGTGTAATTGGGCACGCAAGTCATATGCTGTTGTTTCTGCTCTCTGAGTGGATGTCCAAAGCCCTTTATCCAAGAGAATAGTGAATAGTTTTGTTCACATACCAAATCTCCTTGCTCTCCTGTGACTAAGATGTTCAGATCAAACACAACATTCCCTGTGGGTTTATGTGAATGAAAATCCACGCACATCAAGTTTGTTCCCTAACAGTAAATGACAAGGGATCACAAACATGGATGAATCAAAACAGCAGTTTGTAGTTCAAATACTTTTTTTTTTTTTTTTTTAAAAAAAAATAATGTAGTCCCCACCATCAAATCAGACTGAGATTTAATTTAACCGGGAATTTGAAATATTATATGTTTTGTTGGAGGGAGGGAAAACGCATACAGTATGGTTAGAAACTTCCACACAACAGTAACAGGAGTCTTCCATAGCAGTCCTAGAAAATTAGCTAGTTAACCAGTAGAAAAGCAACATAGAGTCAGCGTATCCCCTTCTTCAAGTGTACTGGGAACAGAGGGTTTTTTTCAGAAGATGGAGGAGCTGAAAAACATCATCAGCTGTCTTAAATGTCTTCCTACCTAACAGGAATGAACTAGGTGAAAACTGCAACCAGAAGACAACCTGAATAAAAGAGAATCATGACCTCTAATGCTTTGCTCTCAAAGAAAAGGAAAGATTAGACAACGAAAAGGACACTGGACTACAAAACAGGAGATGCCAGCAAACTGAGGGAATTGGTAGACACTGGATCTCAGAAAAACTTCCAATGAGAAGCGATGTAAAGTGAAGCTGGAACTTCACTGGAACAGACTATACTAAGGGTACAATAGCAAATTGACAGAAGAGATATCTTTGATCTTAATTAACTCAAAAAAATAAGCACTAATATGGAAAGAATAACACACAAGTAAGGGTTAATATCATGGAAGAGCATATGAGGAAGAGAAAAAAAAAAAAAAATCAGGGACAGAACTGCCAAACAAATTACATACACCCAACAAAAAGCAGTAAGGTAAAAACCAAGAGTGTCATCAGTGCCTTCTTTACCTCCAAACTCACAAAAAGACTAATGGTGACTCAAGATAATTTTTCCTATCAAGGAAAGAGACATAGCCCAGAACAAAGACAAAGTAGGTTGAATAATACTTTTGTCAGTACAGCTCAAGTGAGTGCCTATATGCTAAATCCTCTTTCTCCAAAGAGGAAAGGAAACATGGTAAATGATCCAAGCTGTGGAACAGATTCTGTGCTTGCACAGGGCTTGGATCACCACCTGCACATACCGCCAGGGACTGGGAAGGGCAGCAGGCCTCCTTCTGTAAACATGGGGACTGGGGAAGGAGTTCCAAACAGGGTCTAGACCCCATGGAGGCCACATTTGGGTCACCTTGAGCTACCTAAATTGAATACAACCAACTATATAGGGCTGATGAAATCTGACCTAAAGTAGTTCAAGAGTAGTTGAAACAGTTAATCTGTGAATAACTAGTATTAATCTTGATGTAATTCTGGAGAACAAGAAAGGTTCTGGAGAAACAGAAGGCAAACAAAGGTTCCATCTTTAAAAGAACATCTCAGTAGACTACAAATTACTTAACTGCACTGTCTGCAAAGACATGGAAAAAAGCAATTTAAACAATCAGTTTAGAAGCAACTGGAAGGTAACAGAATGATGAAAAACTGACAATACAGAATGGTCAGGTACAAACTATGTTCCATTTATTATGTTCCATCTAATGGGGTAACAGTCCCAGTGATTACAGGAGGGGGAAGCATTAGAGGTGATTTTCTTTGAAAACTACAGTTAAAAAAGCAATGCTTTTAAACTTTACCCACCTCATGTTTTCAAGGCATAGAAGGGAAATCAAATATAGATTAAAATCCCCACAATTTGGGCATACAGCTGTCTAGAAAATCCTCTTATATTAAGAGGAATTTGCTCTCAGACTGACAGGACACTTCACACGTAGTTCTACAGGAGACCACATCAGCTCCCGTTTCATGAGTCACAGCATAGATAGCCCTTAGAGATACACAGCAACCAGCCTGGGAGGTATCATTAAAAGTCAACAATCTCAATAAATTTGAAATAAAAAAAAATCAATTGTATCAAGATGGAACAAAACAGACAAGTACAACGTGTTCTAACTGTAATAAACAAATTCAAACAGATCTGAACAAGCAGCAGCAATATTTGGAGAAGGGTCCTCAACCTACAGTACAATGTAAACTGAATTTTTATCAACAAGTTGATGTCACCAAAATAGGAGAAGGGAGAAGGAGGAGGAAGACATCTTATCCCAGAATGTACCAATAGGTGAAAAATGGTAAGTGCTAAGCATGTCTCAAATTAAGCCAAAACATTTAGTTTTGGCCACCTCACTGCAAGACAGCTATAGACAGACAAGAGACCATCATGAATGACAGGAAGTTTCAAAAACATTGTTGAAGGACAAGATTGATGGAATTGCATTTATTTTCCATCCAAGAGAGAGAACAGGACATGATTGTTCTTTTGTAGTAGGTAAGTGGTGGTTATGTAAAGGACTGACATAATTTTTTTTTTCTCTGGCCACTTGGGTGTAGAACAAAATGTAACCAGCTTTGCTGACAGCAAGAATATTTGGATTTGATATTAACCTAGGCATCATTAATTTCCTAATAAAACAGGCATTTAAGCAATAGAACAATCCAGCTACATAGGTAGGAAATGGAATTTCCTTCAAAGAAGGACTTTAGACAGATTTCTCTCAGGGATAGCCTGAGTATGCACTCACAGATATGAGCAAGATAACACTCAAACTACTGGCTGTAAATTCATTACGAAGATTTCTGTTCACCTGAAAATGTCTGTCCAGCTCCGAAAAGGATCAACTTGGTATCTCAGGACTTAGGCTTGCAGTTAAATAAGCAGCTTGTGATAAAAGATGAGCAATGTCTGGGTGATTAGTGTAACTGCATCAGACTACTATCTGCAGGTAGAAAAGCCTCTATGGCAAAAGATACAAGAATAATGAAGAGCACCCTGACTGCTACTCCTGGTTGTTGCAGGTGGGCTCTAACCAGCCCGACCCAGACACAGCCAGGTGCCACAGCTGCTGAGTTCCCTCCTTGGGTTGGCCTGAACCAAAACACTGATAAGTCCAGATCACTCAGCAGCAGGCAGGCAGGCAGGCATTCAAGATTTTGGTCTGATTAGCAGGATGTAGATTCATGAGATTCACCAGGAACAGAGGATCCGGAATCCTGAATCAGCTCTCAAGTCCCCCATCACAGCATCCTTCAAGTTTTGCATCTCACAGCATAGGACCCAACAGCACCATACAAGGTCACAGAGCAGCATTTTCTCTAAACTTGGCGTTATATCTCAGTGTCCTAAGTAAGCACTGTCTGGTATGTGGTCAAACCCACAACAAATGGTGACCTGCCATGTCAAATTTCCCTGGTTCGATGGTTATAAAGTTAGCATGTGGTGCAGAACAGATTCAAAGAAGAAAAGCATTGCTTGCATATTCAGCACACATTTTCTGAAGCAGACCTGAAGTTCTATCAGCTGGCTACCTTTTATTCTTTGTAATCGTGTGAGGAATACAGGACAGAAGCCTATCTATGCACTGTTATGAACACTCCCTGTAACAGCAGGAACCAACCCTGGCTTGTAATGCAGTGTCCTTTCCAATATGATAGCCATATATTTTTGCAAGTACTTTTTTTTTTTTTTTTTTTTTTTTTTTTAACGATATTACAGTTACCAACCATTTGAACAATCTAGCTCACAGTTGCCATGGAGCCTGGGCCTCAATTTCTTTTTCTTCTTGTCTCTTTGGGGTAAAGTAGATTTTTATGCCAGATTAACCAAAGTGCTGCTCTTCTTTGATCTGCAGTTCAGGCCACAGTTCTGACTGGAGAAGGGAAAAATAATTCACCAGGGTGCTCCTAACTTAACAGCAGCCAAAACGCTTGGGTTTCCAAGGTTTCCCCTATTTCCTTCTCAGTAGGGACATCAAGAAACTAGTAACAAGTTAAATATGTTGAAAGAGGTTTCTGATTTGCTCTTCATTTCTTTCTCACTCACTCTTTAACTTTCTCTAGAAATAGAACTTGAACAAATGCTGACCTTAGAAAAGTCTCCAGATGAACCAGCAGAAGGTGTATAAAATACTTTAAAGTTATTAAATAACCACAGTATCCTAACCCTCCATTTTCGTTTTCTATTTCTTCCTCCCCTGCCATTGTTCAAGCAGGTAGCCCTTCACAGATCCCTCACGTGCAGCACTAGCAGGACCCACACCTCAGGGGGTTATAAAACAATCAACCTGCATCATGAACCATAGCACTTTCTGTCATACAGCTTCTCCAGCAAGTATTTAGTCCCACAAAGAACAGTCTTAAGAGGACTTTAAAATCTGTCAGACTACTCAAGTGACTTTCATAAAAAATAAAGTCAGCATAAGAGAGACTGTAGAAATTTTTAAAAATATTTCTGACACCACATCTAAGAACAGCTATAAGGAGGAGGAAAACTCTACTAAAAAGCTTAATCCAGTCTGGTGCAGAAGATGTCAAATGACAGAGAATTCATTAGCTAGCATTCAGCAATCTCTATATAATTTTAAAAACTGTAATAACAGTAACAGCTACAGCTGAAACAAAAATTTTATTGGTTCAGACCTAAACTAAGGCAGAACAATGAAGTTCTACAGATAACAAGAATAAAGTCATCTAAAGAAGGTAGGTTTAGGGGTCTTCTCCCTGCGAGGTATGATAGTCTAATATGATGATGACATCTGCTTACCCGTGACAAAATTAACATTAAAGTCTGCATTACTCAAGAACATATAAACAACACCAGGTGCTTAAGTACCACTTAGCCTGGTGTTAATTATATCACATGTGAAACCTGGAGTTCTGTCTTTCAGCAGAAAAGTTGCCAAGAAATGTCTCTCCAGTGGCACTAGAGGATTTGGAAACAGCTCATTAGTACCCTACAGAAACAAAGGATTAAATTGTGCCCCAAAACATCCAGCTCATACCATTACAAAGCCATTCAACTAAATCCAGTGCTTTTTAGAATCATCAGGGAGTGGGACACTGGTAAAGTTAGAAGGAAAAAGTTGAGAAAGAAAAGCAATCATGCCTACAAGGGGCAGAAGTGGGGGAACTAGAGCCCTGCCACTACTGCAGAGTATTCAGATCAGAAACCATGTCCCCCATAGCCCTACAAATGCTTTTCTTCCACTACTTTTCTAGTTTCCCTCTATTCAGGCTTACAGAATTCCTTCTTTGTAGTCTGGCCTGCCTTCCAGCTCAGCCCAAACACATATTCCAAATATTCCAGTCCTTTCTGTGAAATAATTCAGCTGTTTCTGAGAGAGTCCTAAGGTAAACCCATGTCTACTTTTCCCTTAAACGGATGCTACATTGTACACCAGAACAAACTGATTTCAAAATAGCAGTTTTTTATGTTGCAAGTGAAAAATGCTGTATATGAACCAATAACCTACACCTATATAATATACAATCGACTAAGTCTGGGACTCTATCTGGGACATCACGTGGTTTTTATTCTGTTACAGTACTGAATGTGCAATGCAGGTACATTAGTTAGTTGGGGTGGTTTGTGGGTTGTTTTTTTTTTTTTTCATTAAAAGAAACAGTCATGCCATGCAAAAATTGAACTTATTTTTTGAGTGATATAGGTAGCTGTTGCATTCAACTTATCTGGGCCTACAGGCAAGTGATATATAGACAGAGTAAGAGACAATGTCAGCAGAATTTTTTTTTACCCTACTGCTGTATGCATTTTAGTAAGAACTCAAACATAGTTTATAGACTCTGAATTCAGCTGTACTAAATGGGTGCAACCCTGCTTTGGAACTGGTATGGCACTGTAGAATGCCAGAAGCAAGCAGGCTGACTGGGCCCAGAGAAAGCTCATGTCTTTCCAGAGATTCAGCCAGTCTTGGCTGAACTTTGTCATTCAATCTTCTTTTCAAAGGAATGTTCCCACCTACTCAGAGAAGGACCTCTGATGTCTCAGATCATCTTTCTCCCACTAGGTCAGTAGGATAATGAGAAACCCTCTATGCAGAATTGTTCTCCACAACCAATGCCTTTATCAGAAAAAAAGGAATGTTATTGCACATAAAATCATGGATTGCACATAAAAGCATGAATTTTAAGGCGCAGCAGTGCCTTACTGAGTTAGTGGAAGCCTAGAAAAAAATGGGGGTTTCGTTATGTAGTCTTCCCAGGAAGTTTCAGTGTTTTACAAAGAAGAAAACAGAAAGACTTAAATTCTTAACTTTTGAATCCTTTAGCATGCACCTACACTCACATCCAAACTATCTTCATATTTCCCTAGATATTAAAATAGGAGAAGCTAAGCGTATTGAGCAAAGTAGTGACTTCCTAGTATCTAAAGACAGGAAATGTTTTCTCCAAGAGCATGCAACACTGATGTACACCACACTAGCCACACTTTGACAGTCATGATTTTGATGTTGACAGTCATGATTTTGATGGGACAGAAAACACTGAATAAACACATTTTGTGTTTTGCCTTAATATATGGTACAGAAAGGAACTGGTTAACAAGAACACAGGAAACTCCTTACAAATTGGCAGTGATGGCAATTTCCTGCAATAACTTAGAAGATTTTCACTTGCTTGGTTGTGTTGGTAACTCATATCCTTAGCTTGAAATTCAAGAACCTAAAGTCTTGACACACAATCCAGTGATTAATAATATAGACTATATATACAGGAATGAGAAATATACTGGACCAAATATACCTACATCAGGTGTAATATAAATGTTTTTCAGACAGATCTTTGATTTCTAGACATTTTTGGAAAGTTTGTTATTGGAGAAGAGGCTTAGAAAATTGACTGTTCAAGAAAAGCCACCACACAGTCAATGAGTTATGTCCAAGGGCAAAGAAAGAGCTGAGCAAAGACTTTAGGCTTTAGGATGGGATTTTCAAAATCACTCACATGATACAGGGCCTGTGGAATTATTTTTTGAGGCAGAGAAGGCATTTAGACATCCTACTCATCAGCTTTCTTGAGAAGGTGTTGTTATCTATCTGCCACTTGAAAAATCTCTCTGCATAATCCTAAACCAACTAAGCACTTTTAAAAATTCTAATGTGAGCCTCCAGCTACATGGGTATGTCCTATATGGTTATCGAGAAGCACACAGCTAGTTTTCAAAAGAACAGACTACAGTGACTGCAGGTTAGGTGCTGAGCTCTTCTGAAAATTCAGTCACTTTATTCTGTTGCCAAAATGTAAACTTGACATGCTGAAAACATTTGTCATGCAAACCTTTGAAGATCTCTCTCTGACCTCCTCCAAAATCTGTATATTACTGACTGAAATCAGGGAGGGAGTTAAAAAAAGACCATGCATTTTGGATTCTTTCTCAATTCTTGTTCTTTATGAGCACAGCTTTAGTTGATTTTTCAGAAGAGGGGTATTCTGTGTTTAAAGATAGAGTATGTGGCTAGTGTGTAATATGGCTGAGGAAAACAGGAGGAGAAGAGCTAGGAAACCACCCTGAAATCACTGTTGTGAACCAAACTCTTCCACCTCACAGCCTGACATGAACCACACGCTTTGCTGTCTAAGGGGCAGTATGTCATGCTTTAGTGTTGCATTTTTCTCCCCCAGGGCAGTGAGCTGCATTACAATCTGTAAAGCAGTAAACCCACATACACCATTATAAATAGTCATGGAATGCCCTGGAGTGACTGCAGCAGAGCTGGAACTGCAATCTCTGAGCCCCTCAAGGAATTTCAGCTGTGGCTTAACTCTAGGGACATCACTTATCCCATCAGCTGAATATCTAGTAGACAGGTAGATGTGGGCCTTCACACAAGATGTGACAAGGTGTACAGCTGCTTCAGTGAATCTGTGTTTGCTGGGATGAGGCTTTAGGGGCTTTCAGTCCCTGAAAACAGCAGTCACCTCTCTGCCAGCTAATTTCTCACCGTCTTTTTTCCACAGAGAATCATCCTTGTTGTCCAGAGGAAGAAGCAGTAGCTGAGGCCCAGTTTAGGAGATCAGTTTGAAAACAAGCATAACCCAGAGCTTCTTCCCCGGCCCACCTTTGTTTTCTCACATGCTCCCCACTGAAAATGTCCCCAGTCCCCACGAGCAGCCTAAGACACACTGACAGCATCTATCTTGCTCCACAGATGATGGCTTAGGGAGACGCCACCAGCAGAGCCCCAACCACCCGCTGCAGGGTGCTGCTGAACTCCACAGATGCTGCCTCCCCCTGGAGCTGTGCAGATTTCCACCCTCTAACACAGAGCGGTGCCTCAAACTTCCTCCAGAAGCACGGGGAAATTCGACTTGTGCCATTAGTTGCCAGGAGTAAAACAGAAAGCTTGACAATCCTCAGCTCATGCTCTGTCCACAGTCCCTGCTCTTGTTCTTTTAAAAGTTAGTAACAACGTGGCTGGAGGAACCCAACACTTTTCATACATTGGTAAAGGTACAGGAATACACATCTCCTTTGGGAGGTCCTCTTATTTCCTTTCTCCTCAATTTCTCATTTCAATTTCTAACACATATTGCAGTTACGAGAGCTGCACAAAGTTAAATTCTTTCTCACCACTGGTGTTTGTGTCAGCAAGCATCTTATTCTGCAGAATCAGCCTAGAAGCAGCTCCCAAGTATTTCCTAGGTTTTGTGGGTGACAATGGCTATTCAAAACTGGGGAAAACCAATGTCTAGAGAACATTCCCAGCATCTAAAAATTAGCTCATATTCTCACAAAACTGGGTCTGAGATTGACCACACTCCCCCCCCCCCCCCCCCCCCCCATAAGTCCACTTGGCTCTTACTCAGAGCTTGTATTATTTGCTGCCAAAACTTGTGTGGTTTGATGCTCTGCCTTACTCAATGGTGCACAGAGCTTATTCATGTCTCAGATTTGTTATAAAACCTCAGGCTTCAGGCAGCCCAACTTTCATCAAGTGTCTGCCTTACCTGCAATGTAAAAATGTGCTGTGCAGGCCCTTCACAAAGGGCAGCGCAGGATCAAGCTGTCCCATTAAAGCAGCGTGCCTTACAGAGCAATAATTCCTCTTAAATCACCATACATATAGATTCTGCTGTGCCTAGCCCAGTACTTGAATGAGACAGACAGAAGCAGACTGGGCCATGCCGTGTCTCCTCCCTGCTTCCTGGGGCCAATGAAGAGAATCAGCTCCTCTGGTTGCCCAGGAATTAAAACAATCCTTCTCCCTTTCACGAACACATAAGCTGAGACGACTCCTTAACATTCTCCCCATGAACAGCCAGAAGCTGTCTAGCTCAGGCAGATTTGCACTCCATTGCATTTAACTTCTTACACCACCTCACGTGTTCATATTCAAGACAGGAGCTGTTGTCAGCCCACAGACATACCTGGGCAATCACTCCATAGACGGCACAATGTTCATGCCTCTGCGCGTGTATTAAAGTGCCGCAGCCAGCTAATTCTTTACAGCTTGCACTTTTTAGCCCTCGTTATGGCAGACAGTTGGGCGCCCCTGTACAGTTAAAGATCACAGGCCTTGATAACCTGGCTCTTTGATTTATGACAGCCCAGACCTTAGTGATCACCTAATGAGGGGAACCTGGAGTGTCAACCTGTTTATTAAATACCCAGAACCAGCTGTAGACCAAGCCAAGGAAGTAAGTTAATCATATTTCTCATTTATTTTGTGTATCCCTCTCACTCCCTAGCTCTCCCCATTCTCTCCTCCGTTCTGCCTGGCTCCCTCTTTTCATCTCAGAAGGGGAGGGATTTCGGACAGGTCATTTACGGAGACTGTCAGGGGGCCGAAATGTTTGCGATTTCCTACTGATTTCTTAGGTGTTTAGAAGTTAATAATATTCAGCACCTCATGATTCTTTCCTAGATGTCAAACAAAGACATGAAAGGCAAGGAACCCAAGAGGAAAGGAGGGGGAAGGAGGGAAAGGGATGGAGCAGCAGGGGCAGTAGAACAACTTTCCTTTTCCTCACAGTTTTAAAGAAATCCGGCCTCAGTACTAACACACAAAAAGCACATAAGAATCATGCAAACATCTATTGCCTTTAGTGAAACAAAAATTTCTTTGCCCTTTCTCAGTAAAACCTTGGGCAATAAAAACAAAGGTCCAGAAGGCAAAGATTCAACCTGTAAAACTACTTTAGATTTATGAGTTTTCCATTCTGTCCCTATTTATGTCTCTTACTTGCCTAATCCATTCAAGTTTTTATTATTTTTTTTTAATCCCTTTGAAGAAACTTGTGAGACAGGACTTGCCACCTGACAGGACACAACTCAGACATCCAGGGAGAAAAGATATCTGATATTGTAATGATATCAGACATCACATAAATAATCTGGAAAATTTAGAGATCTAGGGTACAGAGCAAATGCAATTATGTTTATACTAACATATTATTATGATCTTTATAATAATTAAAAATTTAATGAAGCTCAGCTATCACCAGTTCAAACATTTTCATTTCACTTTGACCACAACAGATCACTTTCTTGAAGTAGAAAAGTTTTGATCAAAAAAATATACCTGTTATCAGCGAGCACAGGTTCTGCTATCTCACAAGGTGAAGCTGGCCCCAGCAGCTGTGAATCTGCCTCTGAATAAGCCTGTCTGCCTCATCTGGAAAGATAAACCTCAAAACCTGGGGGAATAAACACCCTAATCTATAAATACTTTGGTGAAACCACTCAGATACCTGACCTGATCCCATGTGGGACTATGAATCAGACCATATCCCTTGCACTGTATTCAGAAAGGATGAGGCAGCTGAAACAGAGCACCAGGAAAACCCAGTATTTAGTATTTTCAAACAATAGTTCCCCACATTTTATTTCATCCAATCCAGCAGCGTGTTATTTAAATTGCAATCAAAACTTCTCTGAAAAGCTGAAGTACCTTTCTGCATACTAGCCTTCAGGTCACCAGGGTTGCATTCCACAGGGGGCAGGTCCACAACCAGCGGGAACAGTTAAAGCCTCTGGGCTAGCTGTTAGGGAAAAAGGCATTACTTGCCTCTGCTGTCATCTGAGAGTCCAAAAGTAAAAAGGGCTATGGGACAATCTACACTTTTGTGTTGCAAATATCAGACAAGTATCTTCACTTCTGGCTCAACAACATTCAGATATGATTCCTAGGTCTGGGCTTGTCATACAGTAGGTTGTTCCTGTTCATACCTCTGCTTCTATCAGAAACTAGGAGAGCAGTAGTTGGCTTTTTGTGGAAGGAGAAATGGGCCAAAATATCACCTTATTGAATAGAATTTTGATCCTTCTAATAGTGCCTTCCAGAGCCTTCCAGCAAGCATCTTCCCCATCTTCTTTTACACTGACCAGGTGAGGTTACAGCCTGAGCTCTGCAAGGTCCTCCAGGGGTGAACTAACAGGGATGGAAAAAACCCACATTATGATTCCTTGTAGTTTGAGGCTGCAGAAGAAACAAACTTCCTGATGTGCCAATCCTGCAAGTCTCTCTGTGCGAGCTGCCAAGACCTCTAGGAGTCCAGCTTATCAGAAGTTGTTGCCTCATCATTTCAGGTTCAACATTTGCAGAATTAGGCTCAGACATCAAGTGGGGCTATTTACAGCCCACCTCGATGGGATGATTTTCAAGGGTACCAGACACCTTGATCTCAGCTGAGCCATCCCTTGGTATTTCAGTGTTGTACTCTTTCCTCCCACCTGAGGCAGCAGTCAAGGATATAGGCAGCTCTCACCTTAGAGTGCACCTCTGTCTCCTTGTGCACCTTCCCAGGCTTCCTATCACACCATGCACTGATTTTTTCAACTAAAAGGAGGAGCCCAGCGAGCCTTCTTCTGATAAGAGTCTGAGACTGACAGGTTTACCAATTCAACCCCACTTCCTACTCTCACAGATGAGTGCTTCAAGCTCCTAAACTCATGCACCCTCCAGACTACACAAGAATCTGCCTAAAGCTTCCCCGTATCTCACTTACACTGGCCAGAAGAGCCCATAAGGGCAGCCCAGAGTGTATCTTCTCCGGTGCTTTGTCCAACCTGCTTGGAAATGATGGGGAAATGCTTTCAGTTGCTGCAGACTAGCCTGGTTTTTAGCTTCAGAAACCTTAACGCTTTGCTTGGTTTCCTTTTATATGCCTCTTTATCTGTTTAAATTTAGCCTGGTTCCTATATGCTGCTTCCCAAGTCCGAGCCAATATCTGTTACCCGGTACCCAAGGGGGATCTTTCTCTGCCACTTTCCTTCTTCCTTCAGCTTCACTCATTCTCTCTCAGGAACTGAGGCTCCCTTGACCCAAAACAGCTATCCTGCTGGCAGCTGCTGCTACCGGAGGTAAGATGTCTTCAAGGCATGACATCAAGAAGTACTGCAGAAAATAGAAGAAATCCTAAAGGCTGCCTGTGTCTATATAATATATTTATTTAATTGATACACTCTCAGCTTTCCGTAATAGAAATTGTCAGAAGCATCAAGCAAAATTGCTTTTTGCTATTCACAGGGTCCCCCAGAGCAGGCAGGTAGCAGATGGGGATGGGAAGAAATTGCTAACTGTCCTTATTGTGTGGAAATAAGCCTGCAAGCACTTGCAGGAGGAATATTTCAAGGCTCAAATGAGAAATAATATAGACATTGTAGCAAGCAGCTAAAGTGGGAAACAGGAGCAAAGCAGGTTTGTGTTGAGAAGGGACTTGAAAGGAAGAGAAGGTACCGAGTGACTGCTTGCATCAGGGGGCAAGACTTGGGGGTGGCTCTCTAGCTGGGGATACTGGAGGGGGCAGGGGGGGGGAACAGAAGAGTTGTTTTCCTTCCCTCTGAAGACCCTGCAGCCCACGTGACTGACACCTGTCATTCAGTCCCTGTCTGCTGTGCTCTTTTTCACTCAGACGCCCTCGCTGGCACTGAAAAGAGCGGAATGTGTAAGGAAGCCACTCCAGGCAGCTGCCTTGGCTGTTCACCTCTCAGCCCTCAAGGCAGGCAAGAGTGAGCACACAACACACCGAGCTGTCACTGGCTGTCCTCAGCCGGCCAGTCACTGCTCCGAAAGGGCTGTCAGATCAGGATGGCTCCAGTGGGTCAGCAGGGACATGCCTTCCCCTGCTCCCTGCCCTCAATGCTTCTGGCTGCGGTGTAGCTCCAGGGGAATAAAGGGAGCCTTGTGGCTACTCCGCCCAGACTCTCCATCACAGAGCCACCTTAGGGGAGGAGACCAGTCTAAATCTTACCCGTCTCCATTTCGCTCTGAAGCAAATCTTTGTCAATACTTCACTGCATGATGGAGTCTTCTGTGCAACAAGCTTCACAGATCATTCTCCTGTTTGGTTTTAACCCCTCAGCAGTCGTATCAGGAGAAGCGATTTTCCATACTAGATGAGGATCTACTGCAACTGGTATCCAGCTATCAGATCTAGAGATAGCCAGACCACAGGGGCAAGACAAAGTGCTGAATCTTTACAACTGGACATGAAGAAAGCCTGTTAAAAATCTTACTTTTTTTTTCCCCTTCTGTCAGGCAGAATAGCAAATCCATTCTTCTGTTAACATCCTTTCAGAATAGCGGAGGATTATCTTGTGAGAAAGCCTTCAGGGCCAGCTCTGACTGTGATGGCAGCAGTAATCGGGGGAAAAAGAGTTTTAGTGGTTTGGCTGCTCACATGACTAGCAGTGGTGATGTTGGAGCCTCCCTTGCTGCATGGTTAATCTAGCCATGAAGTCTGTTGGTTAAAAAAATCCTCGTCCAGTAGCACAGACCTGGGGCTCCTTCCACAGCTTTAAAAGGAAGAGGGACATTCTCCCTTGCCTTGCACAAATTGCTTCAGCCACTCTGGCACAGAAGTCCACTTGGGCCAGATTTTGTCCCCTTTCTTTTTCCTTCCCCCTACTCCATTAGCTGGTGCTCCCTTTACTCTTTCTCTCTCCCCAGACACATCGCTGATTTTGCTTTTCCCTATTTTTCTATATGGAACACCTTGTCCTCACTAGTAAATCCCCCATACTCCAAGGGGAAATACAAGAATCCCATTCTCTTTCACATTTGGCTTCATTATTGCATGACAGAAGTAAAGCATATGCAGAGCACACTGCATTTCAAGCAAGTCAGTAGTTTCACTGCAGCAAATCCCTTCTGTCTGTCTTGAAGTTTACTCATAATTCTGGCAGGCAGCATTTTCAGAAATACAACACTCTCGCCTTCAGTGAGACCAAGTTGGGCTCCAAGGCAAGATGTGCTCTCCTAAAGATCAACTCCACAAAGCTATATATTCAGCTTGAGACACAGATCTTGGACCAAACTTCTTATCTCTACAAGTCACTTTGAAGTCAAGAGGAGACAGGTCTAACTCATTTGGTGCTTTTGTAAAGATCACCAGGCATTTCAGATATCTATACAGCTTCGTAAATCTGGCCCCGAGGCTCAGACCCTCCAAAAAGGTATTTAAAGCTTCCAGCCTCCAATGCCTTCAGTGGAAGATAGGCACCTTAATACTTCTGTAAATCCAACGCTCATGCCTAAATCACCTTTGAAAATGGTACACAGTGAAAGTCAATACCACACAACAGCACGCAGGCCAGAGGTCCCTAAGCTGCTAAATCCAGCCCAGAGTACAGCCCAGTGCTGCCTGGGTGCCGTGCAGGTCCAGGAGCAGCCCAGCTACATTAGCAGGATCCTGCATTCCCACTGATAAGCCCCACCTGGGGAAGGCTTGCCCTGAGGCTCCTGTGTCACTTAGGCGCTTTTAAAATGTTGCCCTTCAACTAAATCCAGCTCCCAAATCAGTCTAATGACAATTCTGCCCCCTTGGCTTCACTTCTCAAACATTGATGGGGCTGGAATTTGCTCACACAAACATTTGACTTGTTTTTCTCCTGCAAATACAGATATCCATGCATAAATCAAGGTATTTGCTCATGAAACACTCCCCCAACCAACTTGTATATAGAAACACAATTACTTGGGGGAGTCCTGACAAGCAAAAATTCAAAGCAAGCTTGCTAGGCGGCTAATAAATTTGGCTCATTTCTGTCTTTCTCCCTCAGTCAGGAAGGAACCCAGCTATTTTTAAATCTGGATTCGTGTATGTAGCCAAATATAATGTTCTTTCTTCTGTGAGAGAGAACAGGAAAAGATTTTAAATGTCCTAACATTTCCTAGGCCGGCTTATCTCTCTGTCACTCTCCCCAAGAGAGACCCGCTGTCTGCCTTGTCTGTTTAGACTATAAATTTTTTTTTTTTTTGTTTTAGGCCAGAGCTGTCTTTTACTATGTGTTTGTACAAAGCCTGGCACGACAGATCAGCCCACTCTGGGTACTGCTGTTGTAGGAACTACAAGCCTATTCTGGGAGTGTATATGTCAACGAGATCCCTGTTTCCCAAAGGGATGAGCATGCAGGGCTATGCCCAGAAAGTGTGTCAAAATGTAAAAAAAAAAAAAACAAAAACCCACCACCAAAAAAAAAACCAACCCAAAAACCCAACAAAAAAACCCTAACCAAAACCAAGATTAAGCTTTCTAGGATATGGGGAGCTTACATGCACCCACATCTAGATTCCTTGGACCCCAGCACAGTAGCTGTCTTCACTTTGGCAAAATTGTTCCCATACTTAAGTGTAAACAAGTACTTTTGTACTTTTTTGGCCCATGGCCCACACTGTCTGGCAGAGTGATAACCACCAAAGCTGATGCACTCAGCACGAATGCCTAGACATTAAGGCAGCCAGACACGGGCCTTTCAAAACACATCATTATTAAACAGAGGTGTGGGTGGGAGGAGAATTCAGATCAGAAAGACACACCCAAGGTTACCACATTGTGTTCTAATTTTAACACTTATTATGACCCAGCAGCAGTACCTCTCTGGCTTTAGCTCATAATATCTCCAAATCCAGGAAGCCATTATGATTCTCTAGGGTCAAAGGTTGCTTGCATTGTAATTCATTTCCTCCTTTGGAGGTTTAATTTTGGAAATACTTCTAATTGCTATTGTATATGACATCGTCTTTCAGATAACTGTGGAATGATTTTTATATTTGTCGTCTATGATTCAACCAACGAAAACAAAAAGAAAAAGCAACCCCCTTCTTTCCTTGGAACAATTATTTAGTAGTGACACAGACTTTGCCGAGGCCGTTCGACAGTCTGTTCTCAGCTCCAAACCCAGCAGGGTGGTGCCTCGTACCCAGGGTGTAAGGGGGTACAGACACTGACATACTGCCAGCCCTCAAGTTCCCTGTCAACAGTCTCCCCATGCAGCAAGGGCCCTGGTGGAACAATCACCAGAGGTATATCTTCTCAGTAGCTTTGAGCAACACTATTGGCTACGTGGTTCCTTACTGCTCAACTTTCCTGTCCTCAATGACTCTATCTGCCAGGTTCGTCTAGGCTCCTGTCCCCAAACAAATCCCCTGATTGTGCTTTGGCCCTACCTCTTCCCCATCTTAATTTTCACAGACTTGTTCTCTGAATCTTACATCCTCTCTTCTCGTTTCTTGATATTAGCCTGACCACAATACCCACTTCCATTCCATTTTATCACTGAGGGCCTTTCAGTCATGCCTGCTTAGCAACACTTTAAGAATCACTAGGTGGCTAATGCTACACAAGTGTAAAATAGAAGAGAGAGAGAATGTGTCATCCAAATGAAAAGTATCGGAAACTTGTCTAAGCCTACAATGGCTGTTTAACTTCTCATTTCCCCCCAGTTTCCTGCACCAGTAACTTGACAGTTTTGTTACTGGTCGTTATTGTTCAATGGCATCAAGAAAGCTTGAGTACATCATATAGTAAGCATTGTGCAAATACCTAGAAAGTTACAGTTTCTGTCCCAGGAAGCTCCAAGACCATAAAGACAAGATAGAGAGGAATGAGACCAGAAGTGATTCAGTCCAGTCCTACAGTATGGCAATGGCTGATCCCAGAATAGAACCTGTTTTTCTAAACTTCTTGCACAGTCTCAAGCTCTTGGGATAATGAGTATACAGCACTGCCAAACTGTATTTGTTTCCAATCATACAAGAATAAGAACAAAAAATATATTTATATCTATGATTCGGTTTCTCTAACAAGTAGGAGAACAAAGAGCTCTTTTAAATTTATTATAGTCTGATTCACCTTTGTTTAGAGGACAAAATCTTTACAGAAAAGGGGTGTGGTTTTCATCAGCTCCACTAGCACAGTGGAGCCTGAATCTTTCGATAGGGCCAGTAGGTGGTATTATAACTGTTATATGTAAAAACAAGCCAGGATATAATAGATTTGAGCAAGTGTAAAGACAAAAAAAAAAAAAAAAACAAAAAACAAAAAACGATTCACCACCATTTACTTTTTTTTTTTCCACCCCTAGTCAAGAATTATTGTTTTGGTCACAGAAAATGCTTCACTCACTGCAAGCATTCAAGTGCAATGGACTAAATCCTTTCAGACAGAAAAAAAAAATAATAATAAAAATTCGCCCTTTAGGATTAACAGCTTCCAGCATGCCAACCCCCAACAGTCCACCCAGTTGTGCAGTTGGTGTGGAAGGGGATTGACTGTTAAAGGAATTAAAACCCTTCCAGCCCTGTTGATACCACGAACCAAAGAGCGGGGGCGGGGTGTGGAGGAAGTGTTACAAGTCAGAGTCTGCTGGAGAAAGTGTGAACAAGCCAATTAAATCCCGACACTTCTGGACAAAGAGGTCTCTTAGGAAGAGATTACCGCCTCCCATTCATCAGCAAGCGGCAGCTGGGTCTGAAGGAGCTGCGCTGCGCCCGCCCTGCGCTGCGCCCGTCCTGCGCTGCGCCCTCCCTGCCCTGCGCCCGCCCTGCGCTGCGCCCGCCCTGCCCTGCACCCGCCCTGCGCTGCGCCCGCCCTGCGCTGCGCCCTCCCTGCGCTGCGCCCTCCCTGCGCTGCGCCCTCCCTGCGCTGCGCCCTCCCTGCGCTGCGCCCTCCCTGCGCTGCGCCCTCCCTGCGCTGCGCCCTCCCTGCGCCGCCTGGCACCGCAAGGCACTACAGTTGGCCTTTGTGCAGCCTGAGCGCGTGTAAAGAAAAAGAGGCGAGAGGAGGGGTGTTGGAAGTGCTGCCACACTGTTCCTGCTTTGTCAAGCCATTCCCTACCTTACCACCGAGCTTGTATTAATTCTGCCTCTCAGCTTCACCAGGAGCGCAGCAGACTCCGTCTGCCTATTCCAGTGTCCTTTTGTCAAGCTGAGGATCAACAGAGCAACAACAACAGGGACAGCCACAAGCCCCCCAAGTATTGGAACAGGTTTGGACCTGGGCATTTATTCTGGCCCATTATGGATCCAGGGAAATTTGAAGCCTGATCAAAAATCACCACGATGCGTGTATGCAGACTGTGCTGGATCTAGAACTCCAGAAAGACCCTGTGGACCTGTGAGTTGGGCTTTTAAAGGTCCTAGTTTTAAAACAAAATCATGATCGTCATGGCAGTGGGGTGTAGCGTTCCTACACAATGAAAACATGCAAATGAAACCATGTAATATTTCTCAGTTAGGACACTGTAAATGAGGCACCCAAAGTACTGCTGAACTTCTTGGACACGCTTTTCCAATTGCACTGTGTTCCAAGAGTACAGTTCCCAATGTTACACACCTGACAGCACCCTGTTGTTCACCACTGCAGTCTTTTATAACTGCCACTTCCCACTCGTTTACATAATAGCACTTGCAAATCTACCCACAAGTTTGATGGGGCTCAGTAAAACCAGAGCTCTCAGATGAATGATTCCATGTTTACCTAACCAAAGTCAATCATCAGAACATGAAGAGGTGATGCAGTTATAGGAACAGAAAATACATACCTTTTTTTTTTTTCTTTTTTTTTTTTTTAAACAAAACAAAACAAAACAACAAACAACTAGAGAATAAGGTGCTCTTTAAACACAGCTTTAAAAATGTGGTCATTTTCAGACTTCCTACTCCCTCCTTCTTTGCCTTTTAATTTTGCACTGGGCTTGAGCGGCCCAAGGCAACCAATATGGAAAACATTTTAAAGGACCTTTTCCTTTCATTCAGGTGGCTACCACTGAGCACACACACATGTTCCTAAACAGTCATTACCCAGATGAGACTGTGTAAAAATCAGAATCAAAAATTCATACGTAGGTTAGTTGATGCACCTTAAAATAAGTGGACTTTCATTTAACTCAACGTCCAAAATGAATTATCTTCATGTGCTCCCATTCAGATACTTTATAGCTCTGGTTGTGACTGGAGATGCAAGTTCAATTTCTGATCGAGGTCTCAAGTGAACTTTCTACAACTTGAATTAAAAGGGCATGTACCATTTCACTGTTTCCTTGAACCCCTCCACACCTCATTTCCTTGCTCTTGACATAATGCCAGAGAAAGCACAAGGATGGAGAGCTGGGTTATTAATTTGAGTAGTCAGGAGGAAGCAAGAAGCTCGAGCTGCTAGCTACTAATGAAAGCTGATTGAATTCTAGACATTTTCTATGGCTATCCAACCCATGAATTCATTTTGCCTGTGTTCATGTTCCTTTGGGAACTTTCCATGAACAGTCCAGCCGACCAGCTTCTTGGCAGGAAAAATCTCAGAAGCAGCCAAGTTCTAAAGAAACATTTAGAGAATACTTGTGGAAAAGGAATTTTCGGATTGTCAAACTTGAGTTTCATCCTAGCAAACAGGTCCTTAGTGCTGCTGTATGTGTTCATCTAATCAGGGTGCAGAAAAATGCCACATGACCAACCTACCCAACAAAATTTTGACAAAATCAGTTGACTTCTAACTTTGAGTATTCACACCCAGATGCTCCTGATTTGCCAACATTTTCCAGCCAAATATTAAAAATACTATGTTCTGGAAGATCAGAAGCTATTTATAAAGAAGAGACATTTTTTTGAAAAACCTCACCACTAACCTGAGGTCCATTCACAAACACAACATCTTTTAACCTCCTTCCTGTGACTGAAGTGTTAACCAACTGGAATGACACATCACTGAGCAGTAACCTAGACCTAAAATACCGAAATTTTTGCTCTGTAATATGGGCTCAGACAGGCTTAATTTGCATTTTTAACCCTCAACTCCATCTCAAAATTCTGTGTATTTGGCAATGAAGAACTGATCTTTTTCTTGGAGCCACAGGAGACTTTCTGAAGTGGCTGGCACCATATTCTAGGAACACAAAATAAGACGAATCCTGCTTCACAATATAGCTGCTCTTATTTGGCTAACTTGAGAGAAGCACCTTAACTGTAGATAACTTCAGTGACCTTAGGCAGTGAAGCAGATAAATTCTCCATACCCAACCTGAGAAGTTCTTTCAACACCTATTTGGAAGCTCTCTGAAGTTAAAAATTATCCTTCCATTAAATCTGCAGACATTGGACTAGCTGGACACAAAGAAAGGGAAGAGGTGTCCTTAAGTACGTACATGACTCCAATAAAGAATTTTTGTCTTTCAGTTGAACCAATGGCCTCCTGTATCAGAGATCATTAAGGAAAAAATGAGTTAGTTTGGTCTGTTCAGTATTTTGATTTAAAACCTTCAAAGTCTTTCTCCTTAGGGCGTGTATTCACTGGGTCTCACTGTGTTTGGGTCTTTTCCTTTCTCCTCCCTCATTTAATCACAACATTACTAATGAAAACAAAAAAGAAACTCTAGCTGGGCTTTGCATGATTTAGGTACCAAGTAAACAGTACTTAACAGTTCTAATTGAAGGTCAGTAAATCCCCAAGAGATTAAATGAATCCTGCAGCGAGATGTGTAAATCTCACTGCCTTTTACGGCATCCCAGCCAAGACCCTGCGCTCGGTTGTGCAAGACTTAATAAATGTGGTATGCACTTAATCAAAACCATTTTGCCACCAAAGGGGCAATGGGTGTAAATCACAATTACTCTTGGCACTAAACCACTGGCACAAAGAGGCCCACCGATGCCAAATATCATCAGGGGCTGACTTCTAGCGCCTAGTTAGCTGTCTGGCACAGCTCGCAGGTCTAAACGCCCATTTTGCTGCTCAGCAGGGGGAAATCCAGATGGGGAAAATAAAACACTAAAAAGGATAGTGAATGCATAGGGGTTGTGCTTCTCTCCATCTCACTCTCTGCTTGCCCTCTGCCAGCTCTCACCCCAATTTAGTAGCTATTAATAAGCTAAAGCATGGAGCTTTGGCAACAGCCTAGCTCTTTGCAGCTAAACCTTGTAGATTTAATAATCCCATCAAAGTTTATGTTTCAAATTGTGTTTCAAGGTTTAATAGCTGGTGCACTGAGAATACTCTGGAAAAAGTCTTTGAGAAGTTGATTTCTTTTAGCCAGTCAGAAATCCAGAATGGGCAAAGGAAGAGTGAGTCACTGATGGCTCATGAGGGTCATCACCTTTGACCTTTTACCTGTGCCTAGATCAGCTACTGAAGTAGAATTATGGGACAAAGACACTCGATTCCTCAGGAGTGTAACAATGTATAAAATTTTGATGAAGACAAAGAACGGAGGGTGTAACAGCTCCAGAGCTGAAGAAGTTCAAAACACCTCCAGAAAAATCACAGTTTACTATAAAAGAGAAAATCATGATGATGCCAAGCAGCAGGGAAAAGACAGGACAACCCCAAACAAAGCCGTATAGAAATGCAACAGCTGTAAAAGATGGAAACCCCTTAATATTCAAGCAATAAAACTGGAAAAATAGAAGAGATCTAGTAATGCTATTAAGTAGGAAAACGTTTGGGGTTCATAAAGAAGATTCAACCTTTAATTCAGCTGTAATCTCAAAATCCAGTACTTCAGTTTCCCACGGGCTGATCCCTGTATCTGTTCTAATAACTTAAGACTGTTTTCATGGCATGAAATGTCGCCTAGCTTTCTGAGTCTTAATTTTAAGCATTAATTCATTGTGAAACAGGGGTCTTGGATGCATCTGATTAATTGTTCTCAAAAGTAATTCAATGGTTCTCTCTGTTAATTACAAAGCAACTTACGGTAACTGAGACAGACCAGAAGTGAGATACATATGGCAGAACTGAACCCCCACAGCCTATTTCTTCCTGTATGCTTGTACTACGATAATCGGTAGGTTCATGGGTCTTGATTGATTATACCCTCTAGACCAGATGTCACTAAAATAAAGATTACAAGATGGGGTTGTGACAGAACTGGGATCAAGCAATCAGAAGAAATCCAAAAGGTTATGCATGTGATGTCTTCACAACACTTCTGAACTGGGGGTTACAACCTGAAATATTTGAGTGCCACTGCTCTACACAGAACCATAACAAGGTATACCAGGAATGTTTTGTAAAGCATCGGCACCATCATATCTTGGCAGAAAGAAATTAGTATCATAAATTTGCTGCATCATGTGACTGTGCTGATCTTTGACCCTGGAGGAGAATGACAGATATTCCATGTTACTGCATTTTGCAAATCTTTCACCTGTCTAATAGCATCTTTTGTGCTGAATACACAAATCTTTTATATGGTCCACACCTTACACATAACATCCTTTATGCACACTGTTGGGCCTAACTGGGATGTGGCTTGGTTTAAGGCACTGAAAGTGTTTATACCTTGCAGAGACAGCCCTACATGTCTGGAGAGGACAACACTGCAAGACCATGCATCTATTCTCCTTCTCTCCTGTCCACGTACCTCTCAATTCTGTAAAGTTGCTCTTCCCCACTGACACAGTTGTGAAACAGCAGCTCACTGCTGGATTCTCCAGCACCATAGCTGGGGGATTGGGACAATGTGCTTCTCTTCCCATCAGCCAGAAGCGAATAGCTAAAACCACACAAGTTGCTCTTACCTTCCTGCTTTCATTGTTTTCCTCACTACCTGTCTCATTCTGTCACTTCCTCTCTCACTTCTCATGCAGTCACATGCTCATTCTTTCATTTCCTTCATGCTTCCTCTCTCTTCATCATTCCCTCTTTTAATACATTCTCATTTTTTTTTTTCTCTGTCTTCCTCCTGACTTGTCCCATGATGTTCCTATTTCTCATTCTTTCATATTGTAGTTTCCCTTTCTTCCCCCTCTCTACCTTTTGCTCTCTCTCCTTGTCACCCTCCCCCCTCCCCATTATCTTACATTTCCCTTATAGCTTCTTTCTCTCTCTTCTCCTCCCCCAGTGTGCCTGGAGCTTGAGCAGAAAGTCGGCTGGAGCCTTAATTGCTGCTCCCCTGCCTGATGCCAATCGGAGATGACATCTCCTGAACACAGAGCTACAGCCGTCCTTTTGCATATTCCCTCTGTCTGAGCGCATCAGGAGGGATGTCACAACCAGAAAGCTAGAAGCCATTGAAGAAGCAGGGAGCCACAGAGATCATTGTGAAGCTAGCATGAAACATTGAAGAGGTTGGTAAACCTTGCTTCCACAACGGGTTCTTCCAGCGCTTTCTGCACTGTTGGTCTCAGGCTCGGAGCATTTACAGGAACTGACATTTGAAAAGTTGCACAGCAATGTTACACCAGGGTTTTTAAACAAAACAAATGTTTGTGTTCAACTCCATTACAGCTTTGTGGCTCCCTGTGGGAGGGTGACTTTCCAGTAATTGAGCAAAGATGGTATTTCAATGCGTAGGGGACAGCGAGTACTTACACCGTTTTAGACCTAATCTTTGATTGTGAAAATGAGATGCTCACAACACAGGGGAAAGGCACACTTAGGCAGCAGTGTCAATACACTCAGTTCCAAGACCTGACACAGGATCTTCCATGCATGTCTTCCCCAGAATCTGCAGACCATTTGCACCTCAGCCCTCACTCCCACATGGCTTTCCCCCAATCACTGAATTAAAATACTTATTACAGTATCAGCATCTTCCCTATCAGCTGTTTTTCCTCTAGTGTCTTGGCATTTGCTATTCAACTCCTTAACCCCACTTTAATTCTACAAATATACTTTTCCCCAGATCTGCACTCAGGATCCGTGAACTACACAAATGCCAGGATGTCAGTTTGGTTCACATCAGCATACTAGAGAGAACTTCCAGCAGTGGCTGGAAGTTTTCCCACTGAAACTCTCCCTGTAGCTCATGTCAAACAGTGCTTGAACTTTGATTCTCAGAAATATTAGGCCCAGCACTCTAAATTGTATAAGGGAGTATAAAGAGTAAGGAGATCCTGATGTCCAGGTCCTGAGTTGGAGTTCTTCTTTCAGATCAGCCTTTGCTTACATGCATAATCAGGCACACCAAGAGCTGCTGGCATGTTGATATGCTAAAGTAGCAACTTAAAGTGCTTCTAGAGAACAGTTATTTCTCACCAAATGAGCAAACACTTTGCAGCTATTATAGATTCTACATTCTGTTTCATGGCTTCGTCTTAATTTAAAACTTCTTGATAGATATTTGATTTCTTCTTCTAAGAGACCTCTATATAGCATCTGCCAAATGGGTGAATTGAATAGAAAACTTGTTCAAACCTTCGCTCTTACCTGCATGCTTCATTTCAGAACTCAAGTTCAAAGACATAAAGGCCTGTCCTGTCCACATAAGCTCAGCATCCTTCTCATACATTTTAAAAACGCACCACCTCCAAACTCGCACAGGAACCTATAGCGTGCACTCACATATGCATCAGCACCTGCATGTGGTTCACATTATATGAGAGTCCAGAGTTTAGAGCAAGAAAATGCTTTATTTGGTGCCTCCAAGAGATTTATTTTAAGGTTTTACCTGAAATGGACTGTAATTGTCACATTTTTAAAAAATAAAATAATAAAAAATGGATCATTTCATTGTCCTGTTAAAGCCATCGAGTGTCAAACTGTGTTTCAGTTAACCACCAGACAGCAAGAGTTTCTTTCATGACTTTCAATGTGTTCATATTTCAATCCTTTTACTATTCTATGTTTTGTATTTTATGAAACAGAAAAAACAGACCATGCTGTGCAGGCATGACGTTGCTAAACACGTACCGATCAGAAAGGCCTTCACAGAGCAAGGGAAGTATCCTTAGCACATAACTCCATACGAAAACACTGAGACACCAAGAAGGGAAATCAATGTGCTGTACAACCACAGGCAAGTTAAGAACTCATGTTTCCTGGCTCACAAGTCACTATTAGTTCTCATCATAGAGGCACTGAAAATTGCTTAATCGCACAGAGGCCTGGGATTAAAGCTAGTGTTTTGAATCCTGTAACTTTTAGTGTCTGCCCACCACTACAGTTCACAAGCACAGCTTTATAATAAAGATCACCCAAATACAGTTAAAGTATTTGCAAAGTACTTGAAGGGTATCTACCTTGTCAAGCTACTAACTAGCTATTCAATCACTATTCTCCTTCACCTTCACTCTGTTCTGATCAGTTTCAGATGGACTTTACTATTCATAACAAAAATCAGCAGCATATTTATGCAGTTCTGTGTTACTAACAGGCTTAGACCCTGTATATTATCAATATTAAAAAAAAAAAAAAAGAAGAAGAAAAAAAAGAAGTAACAATGAAACCCACTACCTGAAACTCAGGCATCTCAGCGAAGCAGGAAGGAAAAAGGAAAATGACTGGGGGCTACAGCAAATCACCACCTCCTAGAGAAGCAGTTAAAGAAAGCCTTTTACTATGTGCAGGCTCCACAGCTCCAGAGGCAATCCAACTCAAAGTACAACGCACTGGTAGCACATTCAGTGTGAGTCCTTCTGCGGAGACGAAAGGCTCAAATCTGCCAGGGGTAGAGATGGTGGGAGTCATTTAGCAGCTCTGAATCACTGGCTGAGAATTGTGTCAGTGAACCAGAAATGAAGTTCTCTAAAGACACTTCCACATTCACTTCATGTTAACCTCATCTGGGAAATTACACCTAACAGTGCAAGACAAAACTATTTTCTGCACTGCCTCTTAAATGAGAGCTCATGTGTTGCTCTAGAACACAGGTCCTCAAACACCATTGTCTCAAATCACATATTTACCCTGTGCTCCTGCAAAGCCAAAGAAAAATGTTCCAACTGTAATCTGATGGTACATAGCCCCAACTCTTTATTCAATAAAGAGCTGGGCCCAATTATTGCAAATAATCTTGCAGATGAGCCAAGTCTTCAAGGCTTTCTAAATCTTTCTCCATTAATCTCACTGATCCCCAGAGCTCAGGATCTATAGTTTAATTTTAAAAAGTCATATGGGTAAGAAATGCAAACCTGCTTTCCCATTTTAAACTGTTATATGGGACAAGGGCTCTCTGATTCCAGCAGAAGTATTTGTTAACGTGCTATCAGACAGAGGAGGATTTCCATAACTTGCTTAAATCACGGGAATGAAAGCAGACAAGAAATCCAGAGCAAAGAGCTCCGGAATGAATTACTACCATTTCTCATAAAGAACTCCAGGTTGGCCTAGGAAAAGCAGTTTCAGGTTTTGGAGTTAAGGCAGCCAAGTACAAAATAAAATAGGAAAATGTAGTACTAAAGAAAAGAAAACAGGGCATTAAAGAATCACTATGCCAGATTCAAAGGATGGACATACTGGGCACGAGTGCGAACAGATAGTGGTCCTCAAGCTAAAACTGAATGTGTCTGTATATATGTGTGTGTGCATGTGCATTAACTTGCAGAGACATTAGTGTACGCCAGCTAAACTCAGTATTTCACCTATATGTCTATGGTACCATGACACGTTATCTGATAGCACTTACGCAGCTGTTTTGGACTACAGCTATATGAACCTGAACAGACATTTCAGAAAGGTATGATTTGACATACTGAGGATAACAAAAGAGAACAGTAAACTGTTTTCCTCTACTGGGAGAAAGCAGCAAGTTTCTTCCCCCCCACCCCCACCCCCATCTTAAAAGATGAAAAGCTGAAATTCTGGGAAAAAAAAAGTAATCCAGTAATCACCCCTCAGAAATTTTATTAGATCAGTTAAATCATCACCTGGAAGTTCTGCAGTGTTGCATTTCTGAATGCTTGCTTTATTTAATCGTTACACAAATTAAGTAAAATTTCAAAATAAAACTTCATTTGGTGCTAAAGGAGTTTTACTTTGGAAGCAGTGAAACATGGTTTTGCTGATCAGCTGAAGCTAAGTAAAACATCATGGGGAAAGAAGTTTTTTAACAATTTTAAAACTTTTTCCTTTCTACCCAAAGATCTGCAATTTTTCAGCAAGGATTGTTACACTGGAAAAACTGTAGTCATCTTTCATAGCTTTGCTTTATAAAGTTTTAAGATCAGGAAATTTGATTTTTCCATCTTCTCCAAGATGTACTTTTGATCTATATTGAAATGAGTAACTAATTCCCTGTCAGCTCCATCTAGAGTTGCCAGCTGGCGGGAAGATTGCCTCGCTGTACACAGAACGGTGTGTATTCCCTCATCTATCCATGAGGTTAGCATGGACCCTTCCTTTCACAGTCCTGTGTTCCTAATTAAAAGATCACACTTTTAATGCTTCATGCAATGGTATATTTGAAATCTTAACCAAGTAAAACTGGTGCAGTATTTTCCCAACAGTACTTCTGACAGGGAGGAACCATCCTTCTTTGCTTCAAACGTTTTTAATTCTTGAGCCTCAAAAGGAGAATTTAAAAGTCAGTTATTTTAATTGTTTCACTGCTGATCATTATTCAAATGTTTTTGTAGAAATTTGTGACCCACAGCTAGAGTGACAACTATTGTTTCACAGGCTGGTATGGAAATTCTACGCAAATTCCAAAAAGGGGTGGCTCCACCCTTTTTTCTTCTTTCTCCATCTTCTTGGCCTTGTTCTCCTAACAATGCCTCCTTCTAACCTGCCATGGTTGTTAAGGCAGTGGACCAAATAAGGCAACTTGTCTGGGTTACAGCTAGTAAGGCAAGAAATAATAAAAGAAAATAAAATAGAGGGGAAAAAAAGAAGGAAAAAGGGCTAAGCTTTCGCCTGTATCAATTCCACAATCTAAATCAGTACAGATCCCCATGAACAGGCAGGCTGGGGCAGTGATGAGAGGGATCCTTCCACGGCACTGTTGGCTCAAAGAACTACTGGGCAGGGGGTGTGCATATGCCTGCACAACACATGCGTGCACAGATGTCTCGGCGTCAGAGCTCCCATAGCTCCAGCTGAAGCTTCTCAACAAGAACTTCTGTTTTCATACTCAGGATGTAGATTTTTGTTTTGACAGGAGTAACCAAAAAAGGAAAGTGTGAAGACAGCTTAAGAGAAATAGCGTTCAGTATCACTATCAGTAAGAAGGGACAGACTGTATTGTGTACGTTACACATTCCCCCCCTCCTTCCTCCAATCCTTTCTCTGATTTCAGTGGAACTGCTACAGAACTCTCCACCTCCCATTCCACTACAGAGTTCCCTTCCCCATTGCTTCATCTGCCTGGTTGGGAAGGAGAAACGTGAGCACAAGGCATCATACTCACCTCACAGAACGTGGCTGCCTGCAACTTGTGCTAGCATAGGCCAGAACCTGGGGGTGAAGATGCAGAACAGTCCCTCACCCTTCTTCCTCAGGTCCTACCAACGTTGGCTCGGCTATGGAAACGAAACATTAGTGACAGTAGTAAGTCAGAGCGCCATCTTGAAGTCCCCCTATTCTCTTAATCGTCCTCAGAATCCAGTTGCCTTTCCCCCTCACAACCCATCCTACACCTAGCCTAGCCATTCACTTTGCTACTCTAGGCAGCTTGTAACCATCAGCAGGGAGAATAAAACCAGTTGTTCTCTCTTCCTCTTCTTCCTTGGAGCAGCAAAGTTGGGAATTTTATTTGCAGAAGCTGCTGAAAAAAGTGTCAAGGTCACACTGTGCAAATTAGATTATTTCTGTTGTGTATACTATATATGCATGTATATATAGCTACGTAAATATATATAGACCTAATAAAGACTTATTTGAAACACAAATATTTTTTGCTCTTCTTTCATAATGTGGCTGCCTCTGAGAGCATGTCTAAAGGTTCAGTTATATGCTCAGAGAGACTTACCTAGTGCATGAGATATAAGAAGTTGTATTGAAAAAGCAATAGTAATTCTAGCTGATCATTCTTGCCTGCCATATTTTCTGTGGTTTAAGATTCAAGCAATCAGTGATCCTGAAACTTGACCTGACCAATGGCTCTGTGTGAGTATCTGACAGGATCCAGACTGCTTCCAATGAACTACGCACACTGGTTTGTGGAGGATCAGTTGAATACACTGTAGTTGCTCACCAGAGATGTTCATGAACCTCCTGCTCTTCTACAGAGAAAACGAAGTAGAAAAATAAGACCAGATTTTGTGGGGTTTTGTGGTTTTTAATTTTAAAATTGTGACCTACTCTGAGACAGAGGCGGCAGCTTTGGTCCTGTGCAAATGAAGTGTACAGAACCAATAGTATGAAGGAAAAATAGTCTCAGGTCGAGTAAGGAAAGGAAGGGATTCTTGAAATAAGCCATTTCTGCATCACTGACAAAACAGTTCAAAGACTTGAAGACCTTTGTATTCAGGAAGGGGGCGTAGGCAGATATACACAATAAAACCTAGAAGTTTCTCAGAAATGTAGCTCTGTGATTAGTTCAGTCAACTCAGGCTGGAAGACCAAGTCCACACAAAGGGATGCTTGTCTGGGATTCAGAAATCCTTGCTTACAGTAATAACAAAAGCCAACATGTTATTTCAAGAAAGTACCCACACCCTCCCTCTGCAGTGAGCCTCTCCAACCACCACTGACATGATAGCACTGAGCAGAGTTCGCATCATGATGGTAGGCAAAAGCTACATTTCTCAAATCCTCAAAAGAAGGAGGAAAGATGGAAATGAAGGAATCTTTCAGAAAGTAGAGAAAACATATCTGAAAGCCATATTTAAATTAGGCTGATTTAACTTTTTTTTTTTTAAATTGAGATTTTAAAGGGTGATAGGGGGAATCCTTCTGTGCAAATGCTGAAGAGTATTTCTTCAGCAACAAAAAACCTGTCACAGTGGACTGTACCATTTGCTATACTAGGTCCAAACTACAGTCAACCTAATGGAGTCTGTGACCTTTAGCAGTATCCAATAGCTAAGGGAAACAGAGAAAAGTAATATTAATTAAGTAAAATTACCAGGCCTGAAGTGATTCAAAAGAGCAAATGCTAAGGCAGTGCTAATTCATTGCTACAGTAAAGCTCCTTGGTTTTAGTATGGGTATCTCCACTGCCACTGCACTGAGTGCCCTCAGCTCAGGAGGGATGGGGACATATCAGCAGTTAAAAGTGTCATTAAATAGCAAGTCCTTGTAGAATTAAGGCAGGTTGTGCCATTATATACTTTAGCCGTGGTTAAATTAATGATTCTTTCCTTTGGCTTCTGTGTTTTTTAATTACACTTGATAGAATTACTTCTAACCAATCATTGGCATGTGCCACGCTTCTCTCAATTTTCCATTCTTGTTCCGAAACTCCCGATACATACCTGACCGTTGCCATGTAAAGCTCTGCTAAAGGACAAGCTCAAGGCCACAGCACAGATACTGAGGCTGTCCTTGCCCCTTTAGAACACGTATCCCCAAGAAACACAGCAACCTCAACTCCCTTTCAGCCACTAGAGGTATCTGCACCCGACGTGCAGAAGCTAAGGAGGTTTCACAGTAGTAGTAGCATGTTAAGGTGAGTATAGATGCACATCCATGAAGTCATGTCTGATAGAAATGTGTAAGATTGAATATTTATGTACTCAAGCATGTCTACATACAAGCTATCCTTAGCTTATTCTCTGAAATGGGCTTCTAAAATCCCACTAATCTCCAGCAAAAGCAACACTCAAGACAAAAGATTCTATACTCCTATCTTCTCTAGTAGATAAAAAGAAATTTTCACAAATTTTGAAATCTCATTGCAAAATACAGACTTCTTAAATTTTTTCAACTGGTGTGAAATAAAGGGTTTATTATGTCTCCATCAATGGGGATCATACAAAATGTCAAACTCCTATCCATCCCTCTCCTCTCTTTCTTCTCCTCTCAATCTCCCTGCCCCCCCTCTTCTGTTTCACTCTCTTCTTAACCCCTCCCTGGCTCCTCTCTCAGCTCCCACTGTCCCAGACAGAGCAGCTAAAGACATTAGCTGACAGACACAAAAGGCGGCAGAAATCAAATAAAAGGCAAACGCAGCAGCCACAGGTCAGCCTTGTATAAATATTTATGCTGGAGGAAGGCTCAGTGCCTGAGTAATGACCTTGTGGCTGGTATTAATAGAGATAATGTGAGTCTGTAAAGACGTGCTGCCAGAGAGAGGGAGAACTCAGAGGGTTATAAATCTCTGCGTCAGGCTGCAATGCTAGCTGACCTTTACACTGCTCTCTCTCATGCCTTCCATCCTTCTTCTTCTTTCTTTCAATAAGAGAGAGATTGGTAGAGCACATTAGCAAGGGGAGGAGTCCCAAAATCCAAACCATTTGCACAGGAGAATGGATGCAGTGAGAATTCTCACAGCAACAAAAATTAGAGCGAAGAATCCAATACATGCACGTGTTTACCTACGTGACACATGCAGACCTGCACAGACTCTCTCACACACACACCTACGTCTTACTCACAGATCATGGACAGAAGAATACATTTATACTACCCATGACTTATCTGAACGCATGTATATACATATTTGCATCTATATACATATACATCTATGTAAATATACATATATACAGAAACACTCAGGTGCCACATACATATAAGCTCACAAAAGTAATAGCAGTCTCTCATACATATATAATAAGCAGGACAGGGAAGGGGGAGCTGCAAAGAGCAGCTTTAATGAACATTTAAGGCCACACTGAAAGGGACAGAAGTCTCTTCTGGATTTGTCACATACAGTCCTGAAACAGGAGGTTTCAGGAGCTAAGGCTGTAACTATTTCATTTCCAACAGCAAAAGAGTGTCTCAAACATCTCTGCAGAGAACTAAAGTAGCTATGGATTCTTCACTGAAGTGTATTTAGCAATGGGAGCACTTGGGAACGCAGGCCCTATATGAGGGGGTCCTTTGTTCATGATACTGAGAAATTAATTTACTTCCCACACGAACAGTGGAAGACAAGAAAGTAAAACTCCAAAAAGAGTGGGCCCTGGTGCCAGGGGCTGGACAACTGCAGCAGAAACAGAGCAGCACACAAGTGTTCCTGTTGAGTGTTGTTGAATGTCAGCACTCAGAAGCTGCACTGAAATTTCCTACCCTGATTTCAGAGGTGAAAAGGAATTGGAAGACACGCATGTGCAGAACTGTGCTGAAAATCTGATCACAGTAAGTCTTATCAAGAAAATCTAGAGTTGATTATTGCAGTAGCAGAAAAAAGAGAGGTAGGAGCAAGATTTTGATCCAAGATACAGTACATCACCATTAAGTACTGATGTCCCTTACTAAAAGCTACTCCTACTGCCACCAAAGTTCCAATGGAAATCTCCAAATTATTATAAAGTGACTAGGACTGAGATCTGAAACAGCCACAGCAATTCCCTCTTGGGTGAGCACTACTGGACCATTAGTCTTGAGTCCCTAGAAGATTAACCCTTTGACTTTCATCATGTATCATGTCATCTGTGCTTTAGTCAGGCATCCAGAAATGCATGCTACAGAAAACAGCAGCATTCAAACTAAAATTTAGAGGCTAACAGATGGAAGAGAGAAAATAGCTAAAAGATGGAAGAGAGAAAATAACAATTTTGTGGGTTTTGCTGGCTTTCCTCTGTAACACTTGAGTAAAAAGAAAGCGAGAAACCACAGCAAATGTGCATAAAGTTCCATTTGGTAGGCACTTAGTCTTTAATATAGATTTATGCCTCTTGGTATTTTTCTTCTGAAAAAAAAAAACAGTCAAGCCTATTAATATTTGATGGAAAAGTCATTTGGTAGAAACAGACTCCAGAATCTTTTTAATTCAAACATCTAAATGACAGCTTTGTTATTTTATTGTACACTGACTCAGAGTTGGATCTGGCTTTTGCTAGGTCATGTACAAAATAAGACACAGAAAGTCCTAAGTGGGGATAGACTATGCAACACTCTTGGCATGGAGTTTGGGAAACCTTTGAGACTCAGAAGCACCACCGGTCCGAGACACTGGATTTTTAATGTCATTCTGAGGCCCAGCACATATCAGCTACCTGAGAAAATGTTTCAAGATGAGGGCAGGCTGAAGAGATCCTGCTGACTCTTTGAGAGACAACAGAAGGCAGACAGAACCATATGAGGCTCACTGTGGCCAGGCAATAGAACCAGCATTAGTTGGGCACACGGTCCATTTAAGAAGTGTTATGAAGTCTCTCTTTGCCTCTTTTTTACTGAAGTCATAGTATTAGAACCTACAACACAACCTCACAGCACATGGGCAGTCTTTCTATTCGACATTTAAGTCTACCTGAGCTTCATTAAAAACAAAAATCAGTTCCAATAATATCATCCTTTCTGAAAGGATGTTACCAAACTCTTGATCCATATTTCACCCTTTGCATCATTTGGGATCCTGACTCTTTCCCTTACAATGCATTCGTTCCGTGTATGACTTGTTTTGATTCTTAAGCTATGCTGTGACTACCCTGCAGGCCAGAATTTGCAAGATCTTCCCTAACACATGCAGACATTCCTAGCCCAAGGATATTTCAAGAAGTTACTACCTACATAGATGTCTGTGAAAGATCTGATTCTTTGGTTGGTATATAATATATGGTTAATGCTTAATTAGCCCATTCATGGATAATTCATGATTAGTTATTAACAAAAGCAAGAACAAACAAGAGCTATATGTTAAAGCTCTTAAATCATGGAACTAAACATGTCATACAAAAAGGAGAACGCATGATTTATTCAGGAAGGCAAACGTGGAGCCAGGCGACCACTGGGCAGCACAAAGCCCCTCCACTCCAAGAAACTAAGCTTGTCAATCAACTGAGATATACAGAAGTTAATGCCTGATTAACAGGCTAGTGTATACAGCAGCTTTAGAAGAAGATAAAGGTTTGTGGCTTAATTCTGTCTCTTCTGAATAGGTCTGCATAGAAGGGAGCAGGATTATAATGGAAAATCAGAGTGGCCCCAAGACATTTCGACTGAGAAGCTGACACACCAGAACATCTTAGTGGATAGTTTAGGGACTCCATACTCAGAAATACTACCTATATTTTTTGGTCTGAAAAGGAGCCGGATGTCATCAATAAAAGCCTGCTACACACTACTATGTGTGCAGCAAAACAAAGACACAAACAAATCATCCAGGGACAAGGACCATCAGCGTACACAGCCATCTCAAGACATCAGATCCCTCTCAGCAACACTGCTGCCCTGTATAAATAATTTCAAGTTAATTGTAGCAAAGACAGTAAAGATATCCCATGACAGAGGATCATCCCTTATATTATACAAGTATTTTATGCAAACTGGAAGAGTTCCAAGAGGAATTTTCTGAGCTCAGCTCCACACCACCTCAAAGCTCTAGATAAGACTGTCACTCAAATGCATGTTTGAATTAGTCTGCACCTAACAAGTCAAGATCTAAGCAGTAGAACAAAGTTCTCTTGAGCCTATTCCACCATGTCTGAACCATACTTTCAGTTGGACACACAAGTTACTCACTTTTTGGGATGGATGTTTGAACAAGTATTGCTGAGATTCCTTCTCTACTGCTGAGCTATTTGCAAAAGGACTGTTCCTCAAGGAAAAAAGCCACCACCACCACCAACAACAACAACAAAAAACCCAAACCAAAACCAAACCAACCCACCTGAAAATCAAGAAAATTCCAGCAAATTTAGGTAACTGCTACATATCCCAGAACAATTAACATTTTTTTCTACAAAATTTGAGGCAGTAGAAGCACCACAGTATTTCAGTGACCCATCACAGAACACAAATACATGCACAAAGCCCCCAAGCAAAGAGAAACCAGACGAAAACTGTACATGGCTATTCCTATTGGCAGAAGCATCTCCACATAAAACAGTTGCTGAGCAATTTCAAACAATGAATACATTCCTAAAATATGTCTACTTGTGCATAATTCATGAACAGAAACAAGCACTAAATCCATTGGATAAACTGTGGACTATGAATCGTTTGCCCTGCTCTAATTATAATTCCATTCCAGCCTACTAATGGTACCATAAACCATTTGAGCTTCACCCTTGTGGTTTATTGCCTCATTAGCTCTCCTTTGAAGTAATTAATGCTTTGTCAATTTACCTGAATAGAGCTCCCATGGTGGCTATGGGTCAGATCCAACCAACTCTACGCACCCAGCAGACCTGGAACTTCTGCTCAAGTGGAAGACTTCAAGCTCTCCAGGACCCAGGCTTTCTATTTTCTTGTCCATACCACACCTACCATAACAGGCCATAACCACCTACATCACTGACTACAATTTTTGAATGCTACAACAAAGTAGACTTAAATCTAGATATGGATTACTGCATTTATAGAACAATGACATCAGGATTAATTATTGGGGGGCGGGGGGGTATCATGTTTCAGCCAGCACTTTGCAGTGATATGATTGTTTTCTTTCATAAACCCTCTCATGTAAACAATAGGCAGTAGATCTTGGATTGATTTGTCTAAAGTTAATACCATAAGCTTAGCTTCACTGAAAAAAACCTCTTCATTTTACCCATTCCTCTCTTTTACTTAGCTAGCCAAAGTGCTCCCTATTCTGCTTAACAGAGGGGAATCCCAGGCTTGGGCACAAAATATACTTTTGAAAACTTAGCAAGCCCCATGGTTGGATTCAAACTGGACCACACGCGAGAAATTCAATAAACATCATTTGTCAGAAGCCTTTGTCGGCTCACAGCTGTATTTATTTATAGGCTCCCTTGTTATTTATAGGTCCTTGTGCTCTATATAAAAGCTTTGCAAAGGAAAAGTGGTCATGATGCAGGGGGGAGGGAAGGCCAAGTGTTCTACTGCTTATACCAATGCCAGTCTCTTGTCTAAGCACAACAAACAGCTGAGTGTCTATTTCATTTCCCATCCCCTTCACCTCAACAGTGGAGCCAATATTTGTCAAAGCCTAGTCAAGCTACTTGCAATTTAGTTACAAAAAACATTTTAAAGAGCTACACTGGTTTAGGAGTTCTCCAAGCTCAGCATCTGTGGACTCTTGCTAAAGTTAGACAACCTCTGTAGGTATTAACTACTACAGGATCTTCATGTCCAAAATACAGGAACTTCTGTACCACAACCATCTCCCTGCCACTCAGTCCACCAGACCTTCCATCAGATGATATTAAGATGCAAAGCTCAACTGAGTTTGTGTTGTGAAAGACAAAGTATCATAGTTCTATGCCTTCTGCTTATGACCTGTTCTGTATCAGATCCTTGAATTCAGGTGTTCAAATGCACTGTCAATGGATCCCCTCTATATGTTGAAAGTCCCTTACTTCTAGGATCATTTAATATTTTATTGCATCATTGTCTGTTTATACTGCCGGCTAGAGATTAAAATTACAAACCAATTCAAACCTACTGTATCTCCTAATTAGAACTGACGCTACCCAGATTAGTGCACTCTGAACTTTAGAATTAGATTACAAACCCCTTTGACCCAGGGGTTTCATTCTCCGTGTAAAATTGGAATCCAGATTAGAACACTCGAGATTCAATTTCAAAGAATTTTTTTAGTTTTAGATGTTTTAATGAAGGACTAGCGTTTGGTTCTGTTGAGAAGGGTTTGTTTATTTTTAGTGAGGGGACCAGAATACTAACTGAAAGAAAACCCAATATTATATATTCAAAATTTATCCATTTCAAACAACATTTCAGGGCTCAACTGAGAATAACAGCTAGCAAGGATGGTAACAAGAAACAAGGACCTATGTACACACAGCATTTCTTCACTTGAATTCTTGCTAAGCACCTTCACTTCCCTTACCAGCTCAGACCAGCCACAGTGGATCAGATCAACCAGATACAATTTGGAAAAAACCCAGGAAGTTTCAAGAAACTTTGCTATAAAAGGTGGTAGAGTTTAAGCAAGGCAGAAGCACAAATAAATAGATCATATTCTGTCAGACTTGTTAGGACTTGACAAGACAATCAAATCACATGTCCAAAAGTGAACCTGTAAGTTCCATCTGATTGAGGTTTTTTTAAACATCAAAAAGAAATATTTATGACGTTCAAAGACTGAGTGCTTGTTTGAAAGACGGAAGGTCCAAAGTTCTATTAGAATTCTCAGTATACTCCAAAGATCTGACTTTTTTACAATTTGCAATCTCTTACTAATAAGCAAGACAGAAGTTCTGAAGCAGCACTATCATGTGTTTGAATGTTAGACTGATAAAAAAAAAAAGAAAAAAAAAAAGAAGGAGTATAGGGCAACAAAGAAGCCAAAAAGAGAACAGGCAATAAGTACTTAGCAAGCATTTAGAAGTACTTTATGAAGCATTTCTTTACAGAGAGGGTTGTCAAAGACTGGAACAGGTTTCCTAAGGAGAGGTGGTTGATGCCCCAAGCCTGTCAGTGTTAAAGGGGCTTTCAGGCAATGCCCTTACAAAGATGCTTTAACTATGCTGCAGCCCTGGTCAGCCCTGAAGCAGTCAGGCAGTTGGACCAGGTGATCACTGTAGATACCTCCCAACTGAAATAATATATTAAGTTCTATTCTACTTGCAAAATGTATACACTATACAGAAGCACCCACCCACAAAATCCAGACGACTGTGCATGGATGGCTGGGAAGGTCATACGTATGACAACTCAGACCAATCAGTGAGATTTTGAACTGGAAAGGATTAGTAAACATCACTGTCAAAAAAATCTGACTTTCCACAATAACTGAACTTTTATATATATGCAACCATAAAAAAGAATAGTAATTGATGGTGAAGCCCCAGATGTGAATATATTTCTATTCTAATGCTGCATGGATTAGTATTATATTTAAAGGACAATTAGGGCCTCTCCATCCAGTGGGCATATCTATACCTAAATATGAATGTTTACATTTCTCAAATTAAGGTTAGATATTTCAAACTACTGTATAAACTGACTTTATGTTGCAACAGGGATGTTACTAAAGTTTGTCCCAGTCAGTGCTGTCATTATTTCTGTATTTCTGAAGAAATGAACATACTTCAAAACAGCAAGAAATTTATGAAAACTTAAAACAAGTAGACCAAAGCAGGAAAAAAAAAAGTCAGCTATTAGAGTGAGCAGGTGAAACATAAGCAGAGTTCACTGTCTGTTCTTCTGGAGTATCTGTATGACTTACAGATGATTCCACCACACATGACTAATGCAGTCTCTTTAACAGTAACAAGTAATGAATTCCATCCTACCACACATGATGTGTAAGATACAGAGAAGTATGGTGATTTAGAATGAAATAGTCTACTCAATACAGAGAGAAACAAAGAGGAATGACAGAAACCTAAAACCTATTAGGGAAGAGTGGGGGGCCCATTTTCAGTGGTTTTCTCATAGTGTTTCACATCCCTCGTTCTTCCTCGGGCTTTAAATTCAAGGGTCAGTTCAGATAATCAGCAAAAGCTCAGTGCGAGCCTACAGACGCTTCAGGATTACTTTCAACCAGAGATTGAGCCAGGCCCAAACTTTGAACCTAGACTGCTTTAAATTACTCTGAAGTCCAAGAACACTATGACCAAGGGGTCTGAACTTCTTGGTTACTGAATTTACCAGTTCCCTCTGTTGGTTCAAAGTAAACCTTGACAATGAAAAACCTAAAGTGACATTTTTAAACCTTTTAGGAAGGAAAAAATAATACATAAACATTGTAATTTTTTCCCCGGCACAATAATTGCCATATGATATAAACCACAGAACATTTAGAAGTAGGGTAAGAAAGAAATTTCCCAGACCTTCTCTTTACAACACACCACAAGTTAGGGTTAGGGGCCCAAAAAAAAAAAAAAAAAATTCTAACATGTATACACACACCCCCCCATGCACAGTATTTAATTCTGCACACCCACAGAGACTACTTAATACTTTATAGTTCTTTACTTCAAAGAGTTGGATTCATGGTACACAACGCAGCCTTATTATAGCTCCATTAACAACAAATCATACCTGCTAAGGAACTGACCCATTAATTAATCAAATTAATTTGGGGTTTCCACTAAAGATTATGTAATAGCTTGAAAAATGAGGACGACACAATAAAATAACCACATGGTTGTCATTCCCTCACCATGTGTTTTAAATCCTGGATGTCCCTCTCCTTATGTTCATTTACTGAGTATAGAAGCTATAAGAGGAAGAATAATCTTAAATAGAAAAAAAAAAAATCTAGAACAAGGCACACTCCACACTCTGTACTTCGTAGTATCAATGAGGAAGTAGCAATTATATGTTATTTCTACCCAGATGATCTTATTTGAGCAGTGGCAAAATTTTTGAGTTACAGAACAAGAACATTTTTTACACTCATCAACCTGTGCATCATTTCTAGTAGACTGGTGGCTTGCACTGTAACATGTTGTTGCCTTGCCTGTGGACTGCTCCCATTTGAAAAGTCATTAAATACCCTTAGAGCAGATAATGATTGCCCTCAAAAAAGAAAACTTGGAAACGACACTGTGGTTGGAAATACACTAATGTCAAAATCTCGACACGCTCACAGCGAGGTACATAGTCATCTCAGCTACCAGTGGGGACAGTCAGGTGAGCTCGTCCTGTGAGCCAGATTCTGGTGTCAGTCCCAGGTAAATCCACAGGAACTCCACTGCAGTAACCCGCAACATTCCAGGTGTATCCTAATGGGACTAAGATCACAGACCTGCCTTCTGCAAAGAAACTGCTTTGGCTTACTTTATATATATCCCATCGAATCTGGATTACATCTCCCTGCCGTTCCCTCCCCATTAGACTGATTTCCATGAAAATGGAATCTTTGTTCCTTAAGGATTACTGATTTCTCTGTGGCCAAAATACACCAAGCCTTGTTCTTCTGGGAACTCAGTGGCAGTTCCTGCATTCCCCACTGCTTGGATCCGTTGGCAGAAATTGGCAGCAACACACAAACGTTCTTTGGTTGGGATGTGGGAGGGTAGGAGTACTGTTGGAAGAAATACTGGCTGGTAAACCTTCACGTTATTTTTGGCAGGTGTGCATTTTGCTGAAACAAAAGGCTTAAGCAGGCTGTGCTGGAGCAGCATGGCCTGTGATGTTACATGGTGAGTGAAGTATCAGAAGGCCTTGGTATGTTTGTTCAACAACAGAAAGGACTCATTTTACAATGGTTGATTCTGAGCTTGGGTTTTCAAGCATGACCCAGAGTTCTGCGTGAAGGGTTATAAAGCAAAGACACACATTTCTTCCACAAATTACTGAATCCAAAGCATTTACAGCAATGTCCAACAGAAAGGGAATACCTGTACTGATGCAATCTTACAAACGTGGCTATCCCACTTCAACATCCTAGTTCATATATACTGCTACAAATGCCATGTAGTATCTACATCCGCCGTAGCACAAACGCTGCTCCCAGACTGAACACTTGAGAGTAAGTGTGGCACTGTCCATCACTAACATCCAGTAGCTTCCCAGCATAACTCCAGACAAGTTTAAGCATCCAGGGAATTAAGAACTGCCCCCTCCTGTATTTGCAAAGCTGATGTGTAAATTCACAATTCCAGGAATTTGAAAGTCAGTCATGGGAACTTAAAAACCAAAGAGACAGAAAAAAAAAAAACCCAACCAGTAACCTCAGATTCAAAAAGAACAAAGCAGGCACTACTTTTATTTGCTTTCTCTTTTCTCAGCCATTATCATACTTAGGGAACACAATTTCAGGCTATCCTCTACAATGGTGAAGACTAGAAATTTGACCCTTTAAGTTGATGATAAGGTTTTAATGAAATTCCAGAACATGACACACCCCAAATACTGAAAGATTTAATAACACTAAGGCAGATGCAAACCTAACATCACCTTTTCTTGTCAAGCCAGAAGAGATGACAGTAGCTCATGTGGATTTAATTTTATTTTGTCGGCATACCCTGCAGGGCAATTAAATCATTCATTCTGCAGACTGAACACAGCATAAAACCTATACACAAGACAGATTCACAACTGAAATTACATGAAAGTTAGACACTGAAAGATCCGAGCTTGGGGCTTCAGCAGCAATCTTGTTACCTAACTTTGTCTTCTCCTTCTCACTTAAACTACTGGTAGGAAAAGAAGAAAGAAAGCAGGACAACAACACAAGGGGAGCTGGAAATGAATGCATTAAGGTGGATGGTATCGCACTGTACTACTGTTTCCACCAGCAGTGTCGCCTGTACTGTACCCCACCATGGGAATTAAACAGCTTAGATAAGGAAGTGAATTATTCTCTGGTGGAAATTACGAGGGCAAAAGGAGGCATAATGCAAGAGCAAGAGCTCCAAGCTGTAAATTTAAGCTGCATGCAGCTGCCAACGGATTTTTAATGACACCTAAGGAAGTGGCCACTGTTTGAGGTCTTCTTTAAACGGTAGCAATTCCCAGTCATCAGTGTATTTGGTCACAAGTTTGTTTACCTGTCAAATAACACTATTTTAAAAAAAATTTTTTGGCACAGAGGTAGGGGATGGAGACTACTAACGATGTCTGTATCTAGAACATCAGATGCTGTCACAAATTGTGCCTACAGCAATACTGGTTTTCTGCACCTCCTTATTCTGTGCTAATGGAGGAAAATAAACAAACAAGAAGGGAGGACAATACAATCAGCAAAATCTTTTGTTTGGAAGGAAAACATTCCTAACGGGAATTAATACAGTTTTTTAAAAAAATTGCTTTCATAATCAACTGACATCTCTGAACTGTAAGGAACCTGTCCTTCCTAAAACCAGATTTTCTGTTCTTGCTCTCTCCCAAAGACTAACTAAATTTTTTTTTCTTGAGCACCTGGTATGAGAAATAAGAGAAGCAGAGCTACTTTGCAAACAATTGGTTCCATCAGCATTCACAAGAATTTGCCTGCATAAACAGCATAACAAGTATCCCCCAATCCCAGAAATTAAACTGTATTAGGAGGAAGAACTTGCAACCAGTTAGTGTCATAACGTCTCAAGTCAGTCAGAGACTTCTTTGTCTAAAAAGCTTATGTTCCTTTTGTTTGAAGGAAAAACTTATGCATACATTTTCAAAAGTAGCAAAGTAATTAAAAGACAAATTCCTTTTCAATTCATCAACCCACACCACGCAAGCCACTTCTTACCTATCTCTTCTCTAAAGCTACTCCTATTATTGCTTATTAATAGTAACTAAATTAAGTCCTTTTAGATATAGGTTTGCAAACAATGCACCTCTCCCAGGCTTGTCTCAAGTTTACTGCTTACAAAGCAGTTGAGAGGGGATAGTGGACAAAGATGTTTCACAGTGTAAGAACAGTGAGAAGATCCCAAGGTCATTCCTTTCCCAGGAAGATGCATACCAAACCTTGTGACAGAAGTTCCACAGTGCTTTTAGGACTTTGTAAGAGAAAACCTAGAGACCAAGCTAAGAGGCATAGCGTGCACATGGTGAGGAAAACTGGGCGTGAAGGGAACTTTCAAACCTTTCTACCTATTCATTCAGACATGCCATAGTCTGATCTATTAAAAATATTTATAAACCTGTATCTCCTGAAATCAGTAAGAGGTAGGCACCCAATTATACTCAAAGAATTGGGCTTCCATCTTCTGACTTTTAATAAGACACACACTCATAAGTATCTGTGTCAATCCTGGCAACATCACAGAGGCTAGGAAAAATGACTTAGGTGCTTCTGAAAACGCATCCCTACTCAACCTTCAGCAAAAAAAGGGTCAGTTTCTAGATGGTAGCTAGCAAGGAACCATGTTGTTCTGACAGGAGTGACATAAAAATAAAAGTCCGTAGATGAATGCGCTGGAAGATGATTCTTACTCAAGGGGTCCAATTTAAGGCATTCTGCTAGTATGACCTACTCTGATAATATGGCCCATTTACTGGGCGAACAAGTGAAGAGAGAATAATTCCCTTAGCTGTAATACTGAGCCTTGCAGTGCTTTTGTTTACTCATGGAGATCTGACATTAGATCCCTTAGAAACAGAAGCTGCGTGTTACAAGACGCCAAGGTGTCAGTTCAACTCCTACGGGGACTGCTGAGCTCAGTTCACTCCTGCAGGGACAAGGAGGTCCACATAATACAGGTCCCACAGAACCAAGATCCTCCACCTTTCTTTGCCTCAGTCGTGGCTCCTGATGTCTCTGCATCCACACACCCTCTATCCTCCAGCATATGCGTCATTTTGACCTTCCCTGTGCTGACTTCCAGATGACTCTATGAGGCATAGACCACTATTACTTGCACTTATTTGAAATTCTAGGAAACACAGGAATTACCATTCGTGTCTAACAGTTACCTGAATAAAACAAACCTTTTGTGGGCAGATGTGAAATACCCTGACCATCACAAAATACTCATAATAATCCTTTATTATCACAAATCATACAGCACATTTATTGATAAGGATCAGGTCCTTAGAATAGTGTAGAAGCAGCGTGTCTCTTGGGACGCTAAGAGGTGGTTCTGCAGCTGTTAGAAGAAATGAGAGAGGAACAATGCAACCAGCATCTCTCTTGGCAAACCTTGACTTTAACCTCTGCTCGTGTGTTTGCTCTGCCAGAGGCAAGGTGGCAAGCATACCATTTCCTTACCTTGCAGGAGTGTTAGGCTAGTTAGTTAATGTCTTCACAGTACAAAGTGCTGACTATTATTATTGGCGTATTATGTACTACCAAGTCTCGCTGCTCAGTAGGACAGGCAACACTAAGCGGAAAATTGCAAATGTAACAGCTAAAAGCTTGTTCACTTTACAAGTTACCTCAGTGTTTTTCTTTTCAGCTGTCAAACTGCTTTATAAGAAGCAGTTCAGCTAAGCAACCCTCACCCTTTACAATTTGGTTTTGTTTGCTTCCTAACCTGGAAATGGGTGTCTCTTGTCTTTATTTCATTTCCAAGTCAAGCCTGAAAAGAAAAATGCTTGTAGAAAAATTCAGTAATTACTGGATCTGATTTTCATTTGAACTTTGATTCTTTTGTATGGTACCAACAACTTTCCAAATTCAATGAAACTAATGTAATTACAATTTATATGGAAGAATGAGTAGGAATGTTTCTGAAGGGCACATATATGATAGATTCTATGTCCATAAGAGAAAAAAAATGTACTTACAGGATTGATACACAGTCATTGGAAGTGTAATATATGAACCAGCTTTCCTGAAGAACCCAGCCTCCATTTGGGCATTAAAATAAGTGGCTAGATTTTCAAAACTCCCTAGCTTCCACCATGCTGAGCAATTTTGATTATCTGGCCATAAAAATGTCTCAGTGAGAACTGCTGGGTGCCAAGCACTTTTGGAAATCTGGGCTCAATTGTGGGCTCTGAGCATTTAAGAAACCACTAGCTCCAAATGTAAATAGTGGTTGTATTAAGCAACGGGTGAGAGTCATATATGAAGCATATATGTATCTCAGAGTATGTACATTTTCTTAGTTTCCCTTGAACATGCTAATCTGCATCCTCCTCCTGCACGTTAAAAAAGACATAATCATGTTGCAAATCTGTCTCCTGAGATTAAAAAAATCCAAACCCTTAGAATTAAACTATGTCCTAAATACTTTCTGCTTCAATGCACAGCCTCCCAGGAAAACTATGATGATGCTCCTTAATAATGTTCTGCCATCATTTAAATGATGCAGATGGTGCCAGCACAGGATAAACTTAATTACCATGGCAGGAGGAGCCATAAAGTCATTAAGAGCTAGCTTATGACAGAGTTCATCACACATCTGAAAGTGTCACTGTCTCTCCATCCCACTGGAACAACAAATACACAAGAAAGGAATAATACAACTGGAAACAACAACAACCTACATCCAACTCACACCATTAAGTGCATGCTTACGAGACAACACCAAGACCTGTGCCATTGCTCTTTTCAGCTATCATAAAACTGCTTGGATTTGCTTTGCAGACGAAGTTACCTGGTTGTTTCAGATATCGATTTATCACAGCCCTACTTCTCTGAACAGACCTGGTAATACCAACCATTTCAGTGCTGACATTTAAAAACTGTCTTGCCAATCACCACCACATCACTCCCTCCTGTGAGGCCTGGGAAACTGCAGCCTGCTGACTAATGCTGCTCAGGGAGGCTCTGCAGAACACTGCTGTTCTGGGGGTAATTCACAGAAGTGCCCCAAGCTTTCATGGCGTACGTCCCTCACTGATACCTTAAACTGAGGTTTATGCTTTCTAGTGCTCACGAAAAATAGGATGAACAGTTCATGAGACTACTCTGACCTGCGGTGTTTCTTGGGGAACACTAGTATATGCTGATCCCCAGAAAAGAACCAATCACAAAATTATTTCAGCAGTAATTACTATCGTTTTGGTCCTTTCTCCGCAAACACATTTTCTCCTAGAAAAAATGTGTTTGTGGGTAAGGCAAATGTTACGAGAAGTTGTGCTTCTATACCTCTATACCAGTGTCTGTTCTGTCAGCGTGCAGGCAGCCTTACCAGTAATGCTCTTCTGACACCGTGAGCTATGTCACCAAAATGGAACTGAAATAGTATCATGTGATCTAGATGACCAGCTGCATCAAAAATTGTGAGTACTCAAGGAAAAAAGTCTCTGGAAACTGAAACAACCCGCAAGCTGAAATATATTCATAGACAACATTTTTTAGTCTTTTCCAATGACAGGTATAATTATATAAATGCTTATGTAACATTTATAGACAAAATTTGCCAGTATTGTGTCATCATTTTTCTTAAAAACATTTTTTCCATGTCAATTTGCAGCTATATTACAATAATGTTGTACCTAACTCCATCATCTTTAATACTTTAGAAGAAAGTGAACAAATATCAACTGATTCAGAAAGCTGCAAGGTAAACAGTTACAGCCATTTTATGAAGAGGATACTTTCTACTAATCCTACATGCCAATCACTTTCATTTTGTAAAAAACGGAGTTTGAACTGTTACTCAGTGCCCCAAGGGACTTTGCAGCTTTGTACAGATGCCGGTAATCTCAATGGTCAGGCCAGAATCACAAAAAAAAAAAAAAAAAAAATCAAATGCCCCACACAGACACAGCTTCATTAAACATTAAATTAAACTGGCATTAATTAGAAAAGCATTGGTTAGTAATTTAATGAGAAAGATGGACACACAGAAAAGAAGGTAAAAGAGGAAGACATAAAGGAAAAGACATGAGTGGTAAAAGAAATGAAGAGTGGCGTAAAACATTTTCTTCAATTGCTTTTCATGCTCTTCAGAAGGGAATACACAATTCAGTGAAGTAACATTTGAACAAAGAGGGTATTTTTGTTCCAATAAACGCTTCATTTCCCTCAAATCTGGATGGCAATGCTTCCTCTTTCAAAAGTGCCTCCTATTGATTCATAATAGTTAATCCCCTCATTTTTAGGTGACTTTGTGGAAGGGGGGGGGGGGGGGGGAATAAGGAAAAGAGGTTTTGTTTCTTATTTTCCTTCCCTCGCTGTTCTCTAAGAGCTTATGAAAAGTACATTCTTACCTGTAACAAGATTTCCAACAACAGTGATTTAAATGTGCTAATGGAAATGCTGGAGAAAACTGCTACTTTTACACGTGTGACCGTTTCTAAATTAAAACAATGAAACTTCTGTTGTGAAAGCTTTGGCCAAGGTTTGTTTGCTTCCCTCTCCTCCACCCTCAAGCCCCCTGCCTCTCCTCTTCAGGTGCTTAAGAAATCAAGTGGCTGTTTTGTGCTTCAATGTAGTAGCTCATAAGGCAAATGGATCAGATAGTACAGATTATGCCCTTTAGGCCTTTACAACCCGGAACAATTTTTCCTTTTTAACTGTATAAACCAAACATTTCTTCAAAGCACAACTCTTATTAAGCTACACCAAACCCCTCTCATCTGTATCAGTCAGAAAATAACACTCCTATGCCAGAAGAGGATTGGTGCACTCCCAGTCACCAGCTTTAATTAGGATGAGGAAACTGTCTGAAGTTCAAGTGTGCAAAGCATTTGGAAATTTTCTCTTACTAACGCTGTAAACTGCTCACAGTAAGGTCTGTTGGATAGAAAGGGCTCCTAGACAGCAATATGCACGTACATGCAGAGTGACTCTGCAACGAATCAGAATGTGCTCCACAATCAATTGCAAGCATGCGCAGTCTAGCGTGCTGAGAATGTCAGGCTTAGCATGTCTGCTCTGATCAACCAGACAGCGTGGGGCATCCTACATGTGAGCACAACACAGCAGCTGCATCTCCGAAACCTGTGAACATTTAGCAACCACAGCAAAACTAGAATTCCAGCAAGGCTGTTGAATGTCAGGAAATCCTGGGCAAAGAGGCAGAGCACCAAGTTCCTTTCTATTTATAAACAAAATTGCTGGGCAAATCAGATATACAGTAGTCCACACTTAGATGCCACAGATTACAAATGATCACTGCTTGGAAAAAAAGGAGCACCTGGCAACCAGGACTAGATGGCCCTCGTGTACTGTTTTGTCAAAAGTAAATCTACTTGCATTCTGCTCCATTTCGCACAAATTGCCAGGTTATCAGAATGGCTAAATTGTCATCTAGGCTCCAGAGCGACTAGACAGATTTTTGGAACGAGCTAAGCCCATGTGATGTGTCCTCTATACAAAAAATATTTTGATTCCTTATTTATTTGCCTAGGTGAGAATCGAAGCGTTCAGAAAATCTGTTCTCCTAACATCAGATGGCAGTCAGAAACGTACTTTGTTTTGGTGTAAGACAAAACAAATCCTTCTGAATTAGACCTGGTTAGTATCAGTTTAGCATCTGACTTCCACGGGACCAGAATTTTCAAGGTAAGTCATCAGTATGAACTCATGTTATAAACTGATTATTAGTAGAGATTATCTTTTCCCACTTTATTGCAACTTTTAGCATTGAATTGCATTGCAAGTCCCATATGAGGTAAAGGATTGTGAAGTAAGTCTTTGAACCATTATGTAATTTTCAGTTCAGTGGTAGCTACTATGCTTTATCCTAGAAGTAGGCGCATTTTAGAAGTGAATGATAGAAGGTATCTTATATATTCTTATCCTACACAGAGTGGCTACAGCCCCTTCTCAGGGAGGAACTCCCACGATGGCCGAACAGCTGAGCAGAAACCTGCAGAGCTCCACACCCCTTTCGTTCTGACAAGAACTATTGATACAAAAAAAATTCCCACTATTGCTCCCAGCATTAAACATCACAGACTTCCAGCAGATTTCTGGGAATATGAGAAAAAGAGAACAGATATTTTCCCTCTTCCCCACCCGTGTCCAACAATTTTTATCCCTAACTCCTCACACACATAGACTTCCACTGTTCCTAGGCCCCCGTGCTCCCTCTCGCCCACCTGCCTGATAGCCCTTTCTGTCCCAGCTGGTTCCCCTTGCACTGCCTAAGAGGAACGTCCATGAAACTACTAGAGGTTAAACTTGCAAATAATTTCTACCACAAGTGCATATAAATATATGCAGATTATGTTTTTAAAAAAAAAGTTAGGTGCACTACTTGCAGTAGTAGGCTTTACTGGCAAAATTTTTTTTGCACCATCAGTGCAATTGTGCCTATATCACTAAAAAGAATCACATGCACAGTAAAGTGATATGGCTATTAAAACATCCTGGTGTAGATTTGTTTAATTTCATTTAGTTTTGTTTCATTTTTATGCTAAGAAAACAAGAAATGCAGTTATCATGTCTGTACATTTTTTCATCCCAGACATGCCAGGTCAGAGTCATAATCCCAAGAATGTTTCTGTATTTTTTTTTAAAGTTGTATTAATGCTTATTAATAATAAATGTTACAGAATTATATGCAGTATTAATTAGAGGCTCATTGTGGGCACAAACGAGGCTTTATGAGATGTGCTGTATTTATGTATGGACTCTGCTGACAAGCAAAGATAAAAGGAAAAGCTATTTTTAGTGGTCACAAGATAAAAATTGTGAATGTACATGTACATGAATGTACGTGCCTGTATACAACGTGTAGAAAGAATTAGTGTCTTTTCGGTGCACATCACCATGATCATTAAGAGACTTTTCAGGATATCTTTGGAGTCCTTTATAGCATCTGAATTCCACTGTTCAAAAATACAAATTATGTCAAACCACTAGCAGCCTTCCAAAATTTAATCAGCTATGCATTCATGCACTTTCAGTGTAAAAGACTCCATTTTATTCTGAATTTTAGTCCTACATCTCAGAGTACATTACTCCGCTAATTTTTCATTAAATACACAATGATAAAAAACAGTTCAATCATCTCCATGTAACTGTCTCACTAACATAAAAATATAAAGAAAAGCACCGAGATTTCAATTGCAACGGAAAAAACAGAATGAAAAAATATTTCTCAAACTGTTTTGCTTCTTTTACAGTAGTTGTTCTTCCAAACTATACTGGTTTCTTTGTTACCTTTTATCACACAATGTTCCTAAGCAGGATTTGTAAAGCTATGCATAATATTTGAAAAGGGAAAGAGAACATGAAGTGTGAATTTGTTTCCAGTCGGCCAAAACAGACACAAATAAATGCTTTTTTGTTGTTGTTGTTCAGAAAAAAAAACAAACCAAAAAGTATTTAGAACCTGTCCTAAATATTTACGCATTTTTAAAGTATATTTATGCACATAGGATCCTACCTTGTTTTAATTGTTTTTAGAGACAGCAACATCATCTGCATTTAGTAGGTAGCTGCCAGCAAACAGTCCTGATGGATTTTTTGTGTATATTTCTTTCTATCTATTTTTGAACACTGCAAACATTGACAATACCTTTGAATTCGATTTCCTCTGTCACTGGCTTTTAACCTGAGAGAGAAAGGAATATGAGCCCTTCTCTCTTGTGCACTTTCATGATTTGAGATATATGGAGGCAGAGGGTCTGTTTAATAGGAAATTATTTCCTAGTATTTTCTGCCTTGCTTGGATTTCCTTTCTTTCTAGTATTTTTAGATCCCAAGATAAAAAACCCCTTGGTTTATTTGTGTTGTAAGACAATCCACCAAATAAAGCACGGATCACTGGGAGACTTTCTTCAATGAAAGGTCCAGTTTAACTGGTTCACTTTTAATTTAATGAATGGCGCTTTCCCTCAGACAAGGAGAAACCGCCACAGACATTTACAAAGACACAAAAGCCAACACTGCGCTGTTTTATGTTAGTTTCTTTTCTTAAAACATTTGTTTTTAACTTGAAATGTTCAAGGCAGAACTTGCAGATACAAATCCTTCCCCTTATAGAAACAAAAGTGTTTATATAGCCCACGGTAAATAAACCCTAATTAAATGTATCCATCAAGTATAGTTCCTTTATTTCGTTTATTATTTGTTTTCAGAATCTAACATAATCTTTGATGGAGATATAATTTTAAGTCTTTATCATATATGGATTTTCATTTTTCTTTAGGATGTTACACACTCTTTTCTTCTTTAGAAACCTAGAGTTCCTGATATATGCAGTTTGATACTGCTAAATCCAGTACAACTCTCTGCCCTGTTTGGAAGCATTTTGACATTAAACATAACCATTTTATGCCATCAATCGCTGACTCTAGTTTAGTCCAACTGTTAATTGCTGTGTATTTCTACAAAACATGATTTCCTCTTTTCTTCCTCCTCCAAAATTAAAATGCAAACAGCTCAGTGAACATACCAGAAAGAGAGATTAAAAAAAAAAAAAAAGAGATAAATAAGAAGAAACAAGAAACAGGCCATCTAATATAGTCCAGAATATATTTTTTTATTGTTGTTACAGAGGTTTACAGTGAAAAGAAGAAGGAAAAATTCATATTTTGCTTTCTGCCTTTCTAGTGGTTTGTGCTTGTTGTAGAAATAAAGTATTACAAATAGAAACCAGAGCGGGGGGGGGCGCGCTCCTTTGGTTTCCCTTTTTCATTTCCTTTGCTGGAGCCCTGGTTTGGTACATCAGAAGACAGAAGGATTTCAAAGTTCGCTTTTGTTGTTGCCGTTTGTTCCGGGCGCTCCCGCCCGCGGGCGTGCGCGGGGTCACAGCTCCCCCTGGCGGCCGCGGAGGGGGGGGGGGGCAGCGCGTTCGGTTCCGCGGCCCCCGGGCCCTCGGCCCGGGGGCCCGCGGAACCGAGCGCGCTGCCCCCGGCCCCGGTTCCCCAGGGCAGCATCCCCTCCCGCAGGACCAGGTGGCTTTGGTTATTTCAAAGCTTCAGCCGCAAATCCGGGGTGCTCTGCCGGTCCAGCCACCTTTACTACAGGCATCCCATCAGTTTTGTGAACGCTTGTGCTTAGCGGCATCGCACTCAAGCAGGGAGAACGTTCACCATGTAAAGAAAAGTCTGTCCTGGTTGTATATAATAATTTTTTTAAAAAAACGCACTGCGTAAAAAAAAAAAAAAAAAAAATACAACTGGCAGTCGTACACCGATCTCTTATTACAAGACCGCCCATTTCAGTCTGACTTCAAAGTCATGACATTTAGTTTTCTGTATAATAAATACAGCTAAAGCGCGGTAGACTATACGGATCCAGTTTATTGCTTCATTAAGGCATAATTCACAATGCAAAATATCTTGGGGGATGCAAACCAGAAAACTAATCATAATGTTTTTGAGACAGGAAGATCTACCGATTCCAAGTCTTTTGTTGATCTGATCAAAACTGCTACAGAGGCAGAAAGGCTTCATTAGAATGTCTTAACATTTCAAGATGCGTAATTAATCACAAATTTGGGCCAATATGTCTCACAAATTGTTATACAATTTCACTATTACTGCTGCCACTATTTGTCTTCATAGTGTGTAAACTCTTCCTTCCCAAACTATTCTTTTGGGTGCAACTAGATAGAAGTTCACCGCAGCAGGAAATACAAGTAACTTTTAGATTACCAGCACACATACATTTATTTTTTGATGGCAAAGAGAATACTAGGCACTTGGATATTTCATGTGATCTTGATATTTCTGGTAATTTTTTCCTTGACCATACACACTTAAAGAAAATTTAAAGTGCATTAAATAAATAAATACTTAATTTTAAAGCTTAAAAATCTTGTGTACCAAACTTATTTACATAAATATAATGTCTCAGAACGGGAACCTGTACAAATGTTGTATGTCCTTGGTACTATCTGGCTCTATAGGACAGCTCAGTGCAAAACATCAGCTTGCACTTACAGTAATGCTTTTCAGAGAATCTGTAGTACTTTAAACAAAGTTTAAAATATAATCAATGGAGGTGTCTGCCTTGTAAGCTACCTGAAATGTTAAAAATGTGGAGAGACGTGCACACGTGAAAGCATTTCAAAATCTGTTGACAAAATCATGAAGTAGAAAAAAACAACTGTGTCAGACAAAAGCTTCTACAATTTGTCAATCTTGTAGGTATGCGTATACGCACACGTTAATCATCTTGAGAGTACGATCTACATTTTTCTTCCACACCAAGCAAGGAACAAGCGTCCTGTCCTTCAGTTCTTACACAACCAAGACCTCCATCTCTTACACACATCGTCCAAGTGACTGCAACAGCATCTGGATCTAACCTAATCGCTGTTCCGGTAAGAAGACAACACTCCGGTCAGATTCACTCATTCATACCAGCTGGCTGCACAACTTTCAAGCAAGGTCTGTACTTCCTAAATCTGCCATGAGACAAGCAACTGACTCGGTTGCTCTGAATCGAGTAGAAGCAGCCTAAAACACTGAACCCTAGAAATCATTTGTGAAAACACCTTCAGCATGCACTGGAATGAAAGATACTGCTCCATTGGGAGGAGGAATTCTTTGGTTTCCAACAGTGATTTAAATACTGGTTGGAAATGACAAACTGAAGTAGCTTTACTTAAACTCAACTGGAAAATACAGGAGATTTTTCTCAGAAATTCTTCTCAAATTCAGATTCTACTTCCCCCATAGCTGATGTTCTGGCTGCACAGATAAATTATCTTTGTATATATTACAACATTCCAGAAAATATATTTGCCCCTTTTTAAGGAAATAAAAGGCAATTTTTTAAGGCTGTGACACAAACCAACAAAAGCCAGGAAATGCAGTGTTAGGACTGACGCTGTGTTCTTACCTCTCTCATCATTGTGCTCTTTCCCTACAAAACGTACTTACAATAGTGTGAGGCAAGTAGGGAATATCAGCCTTAACTTACATTTCCTGGCTTCTTCCAGCTGGTGTCCAAACCTTATTGTTGTTTAGGCATAACCGAGTTCTTTTGTATTTCAAGTTTGTGTTGTACATGTGTAAACGCGAAATGTATTTAATTATGATGACAAGTAAAAGATTGAATAAGCAACTTTTTGGTGTGTTTAAAAAAAAAAAAAAAAAAAAAAAGACAAATCATGGTTTTATTTCTATGTTAAGAATGTGGAAATAACTAACAGGAATAGCTACCAAAGAGAAACAAAACATTTTGTGTCGTTAATGATACACAATGCCTTGCACTATTTAACATCACGTAGCATTTTGGATTACATTATTTACCAAGGGCACCAATGCAATGGAAAAAAGAAGCCCTCAATACTCTAAAGATTTTTGCATAAGAGTACAGTTGATGAACACCCAGGTACATCTGAAGCATTTTGTCTGCAAGAAAGCAGGCTACAAAGGGAAAAAAGCAAAAAAAATTTGACGGTTTGAATGCTACTACTATTCATTTAATGCTTAATACTTCAATAATACTGAGTGATGAAAGACTGAACATACAGGTTTTCTCCATGTTGGTTCTCTGCAAGTTCTTTTGCATATTTTCTTCAGCAAAATGTTTAAACTTTAACTATATTTTAGCATTTGAAGCATGATATATGTGCATGTAAAACTTCCCAGTGTGTACATAGTTATTCATTAAAACAAGCTTTATGGCACTTGCAGTTTATTTCTGCATTTTTAAGATGCATGCAAAAAGGGGTGTTTTGTTTTGGTTTTTTAAAAAATGATTTCAGTTGGATTTCATTGAATGTGTTGTACACCTTGACATTTTAGGTACTTTAATGGGGGTTTTCTTAGTTACAAAAACGATGTTCTTGAAAGAGAGGTTTAGAGGGGGGGAAATCCTTTTAGAAAAAGGCTGGGGGGGAGGCGGTATGGGTAAAAAGACTTTATTTTCTAAAGCTCAAATTCCAAAGGAGGAAGACGGGGAGAAATAGGAACTGAAACTAATTTACCTGCATTCCTTTGTCACTGCTTGGCCCTTGACTAGTAAATGATTCCTTTCACTAGCCAATAAAACCAAATCAAAAGCAGGCTTAGGGAGCAGAGGGGGAAGGGGGGCAATAGAGTAGAAGAGAGAATCAACTTAAACTTTGACAAAAAGAAAAAACGGGAAGAAAGCAAACTCACTCCTCTTGCTTTCCAGAAGCTCTCAGGAGCTGTATGCCTGACTCCTGCTAACTTCCCAGCGTTTGCACAGCACAAAGACATTCTCTACCTGCTTTTTTGCAGCACCAGCTAAGGCTATTCCATTGTTCCACATGACAGACAGAGTTGCTTTTGTCTCCATTTAACTCTGGTCCCAGAAGCCCTGCCAATTTAGGTACAGTGGAAGGCCTATACAACTGCTTCAGAGGTGAACGGCATCCAAGAACATGTTTGCTCTGCACAAACTTGGTGCCTGAGCAGTGCATCTTAGAGATCTGGTAAATGTTCGGTTCAAAGAAGTGCCGTGTAGCAATAGGACAGAAGCATTCAAGAGCTCTGAAGAAGTTGAGAGTCGGGTATTGCTGGACACTGTGCAAACATATCTAGTGGCAGCTTCTGCCCCTAGAGCGCTTTACATTTACATAGAGAAGCAAGACAGAGGTTCAGAGAAGGATGTAGGATGTACTGTCAGGCTCGAATTTTCAAAAGTGCCCACGTGCACAAGGTATGTAGAAGTCCGCTGAAAGATACAACTCTGAATTTAATTTTTACCTGATTAATCATTTTTAATAAATAATGATTGTTGGCAAAAGAGACAAGGCAAGTTCTTCAAAACCAGACAACTGAAAGTGCAATATGGAAATTCTTTGCTCTTGAAACCATGACATCATACTTTTAGCATCAAAAGGGCTTCCTTAGAGCTGACTATGCAGCATTGTTCAGAACCGGATTTTTTTTTCTTCTTTCATACCTCTCTTGAGTAGAAAGAATAGCTGGGCAGCAGTTAGATAGACAAACAGGCCAGTAAAGAGCATAACGGACAAAAAAAGCCAAATGCAGATCTCTTAGTTACACACAAGTGGTAGTAGTGATGCCAAATAAAAGTCATCAGGTACAATCACAAATGGAAATACAGATGATGTACTCAGATGCATAGCTCTAGACCTCTCAAGAACAGGCTCATTTAAGACCTTCAATTTTAATTTTCAGGTATTACTGGTTTGTGGAGAAAGGGCCCAGGGACTGTGATTCACTCTTGTCAGACAGGAGCAAAGAAGACAACCAAGTGCTCTAGCACCCTACAACCACAGTGTTCTACGCAGCAGTAAAGCTAAAATCATGAACCATATAAAGACATGCAGATCAGCAGCAGAGTGGAAATTAGATCAGATTTTACTGATACCAGCCTTAAACAATCTCCATTTGTGTGTGGTATCTCTACAATAGAGGTTAAGACAGAAGGACAGACAATGCTTGCCTACTTTCTTCCCACCTAAATACATTACTGGGCTGTGCCTGAAGGACATACATTCATCTCGTTGTAGAGGAAAACGACATCACTGTCAGCACAGTCATGTTGTGGTGTTATCTGCATTTGTATTGTAAAGACACAGGCCCATCTTAGAGAACTGATGAACTTCCATCACACATGAGGGGCAGAGTTGCCTCACGAGAGCACGCCAGTTCTTCTAGCTGTGCTCCACCAGCAAAATCTTTCAACTTTCCTCCTTAGGGAAATGCTGACCCAAGAAATGGGTTCAGCATTCAAAAAGCGGGTTAAGAAAGCATTCTTTTCCCTTCAACTTTCCATCTCAGGGAACAGTCAAGATTTGCATTAAACCGTGTTTGGAGTTTCATGCAGAGTACAATAAATTTATCCCTAGTTAGTAGCTAATAAAACATATACAAAAAAGAATTCTAATACTTCAAAACTTCCCCTTTTACAGTATGCACATACACACCAGCTTTTACAGTCCTTGTTTCCCAAATACTCAACCAACACAATCACGAATATAGGTGCAGTCTACAACTTCTTGCTACGATGTTTAATACGGGAAAAAGTGTACTGTTAGAATGACAAAAGATTTCAGAACCTCCAAAGAAGATAAAATGAGAGCGCTGCATTGGTAAGGACCAATATTCTGTAATAAAGTGTTCCATTTATTGTAATGAAGTATAAATAGAAAACTAAAATGCCTTGGTGTAGGTAGTCTCTGCATTCTTACAGTCCATGCTGCTCCAACATGGGTGTACCATTACATGCTTATGGTGTGAACAAAGACCACCAGCAGAAGATTAACAGTATTATCTGTTCTTCAGATTCATATACACCAAAAGAGCTGCACAATACAGCCAAAGAGCTTTAAAAGCCCCATGTCGTCCAAAAAAAGGAATACAAGGAGTTTAAAGTAACAAGAATCTAAGTAGTATGTAAGTGTTATTTGTTGTTTTCTTTGAACGACCAGATACTGCTTTGGAAAGTATGTCTATTCCAGCACTTGAAGAGTGGAAATTAGGAAATAAAGGGACTTGTTCCATGCCATATGTGGAGCAGGTGGCCAGGCAGGACCAGATACTGTGCTTCCTTCAAACTTGCTGCTACGAAACAACCAATGTAATACCATCTAGTGTGTGTGAGTGTGTGTGCGCTTCCTTCTTCTTCCATCGCTTTCCTCCTCCTGGGGCTATACTTTAGTCAAAGCTAATCTACACAGGGTAAAGAATTTCATAAAATAACTATAAACTTGAGATACTGCTCTTTCACGTTCCTTAAATGGAGTTTGTTTCAATGAAAGAACTTTTATTTTTTTTAAAAAAGGGAATGTCTTAATGGTTTTTTGAATGTGTATGTGCAAATACTAGAAGTAGGTTCAAAGGGCTAACAAAAGTCACAGGCGATACCACTCAAGTCTCCATTCTGTTTTCTCAGTTCCTCTGAGAACTCCAAAAGCTGTGCAGATAGCACTGTCCTGATCCTTCCTTCCTTCAACTCATGACTAGAACCTTTCCTAAACCAGTATGACAGCTATTCAGCTCACACTGATTTTTCCATAGATGATCAGCATTTCACTCCTTGTGGGTTATTTGTAACATCCTGGCGTGCAATCTTTTGTGCTTGGGAAAGTAACTTTCCCTGAAACCCCTGAAAGGGGACAGCCCAGACGGGGGAAGTACTGCCTCAACTTCCCACCTGGAACAGCACACAGACACCGTGAGTCAGCAAGCTCTGGTGCACAATTACTCAAATATTAGACAGGGGAACTGTTAGTGATATAAGTCATAATTACCAAGAGGTATAAGATCTAACAGTGTCATAAAATACCACAGATAGTACGGTGAAGCCTATATGCAGATTTATTCCAACATTGACATCTGCCAGCTCACGCATCTGCATCACTGAGATTTCACATCTGGATAGCAGCAGCTCTGGACTGGTGGTGACTATCTCAGTCAGATCCCACTGAAGGAAGGCTACATCCCAGAAGCTCCATATCTGAGAATGGACTTGAAGTGTTTCAGTGGGGAATTTCAGAGACTTTTTATTCCCTAGCATCTCTCTCAACCTCCTACCCACTCAATTACAGCCTGTCTAAGAATGCTTTTAAGGAAAAAAAAAACAAAAACAAAAACAAAACAACAGCAAAAGAAAGTTAAAATGTAAGAAAACACATGGAAGATAAATAGTTTCAGAGAGAAATACATCACAGAAGTATTAGCTTTTCAGTGCAGATGTTAATAACCAACAAGTACATTTTTTCCTTCTCTCTGAAGACCTTGACCACACATATGTGTATGTCAGATATTCAGCCACATTTGGAGAAATGGTAATGGAAAGTAAAATTAACTATCAAAAGCCGATTAAATGAGTAGGAATCTATGATGTCTGTAAGCCCACCTGAGAGGAGGAGTTAGGAGCTAAGTTCAAATGAAAGTCACTAAGCCCGGGGCACAGTTATACAATGTGGGTATGAACAGCTGAAGAACTGGAGAGAAGTCATGAAAATCCAGTGCAAACACTGTGAAAATCTTAGACATTTACTCCAAGAAAATAAAGTGTCAAAAGATGGATTACGCAAGGAACAGGTCAAGTGGCCCAAATATCTCTATTGAAAATAAATTACTCTACACAGGGAAAGCATTACCCAGACAACCAAATTCAGTCCAGACTGAAATCTCACTGTATTAAGCATGGTAGGAACATATAAGAAGTTACGGCCCCTGTCTTGAAGTATTTGCATTTAAGATGATGAAAGGAATTCACAAATGTGGAGTAGTTGGGATGTTCTATGGTCTGTTTGCAGACAAGCCATGAACAAAAAGAGAGATGAAAAAATTTAAATTAATCAGGAGAAAATATACACTATTACTTATCCTAGCAGACCTCTACAAAGCCAAGGATTGGGTTTTTTCCAAATGTGCCACTGACCCCTTACTAATATTTTGAAGAACATAACCGTACAAACGCATATAGCTTTGTACATTCTTGGACACAAACTGGTAAGGTGGAGCTAGTTATTCACCAAGCCTAGCTGCAGGAACATCAGCTTATTTAAGGCCTCCAATTTTTCCCACCGAATTCTGCAAAGTTTTTAAGACTAGCAAATTACAACGATATTTTGTTTTGAGAAATAATCTTCCTTGCTCTCCCTAATCTCTTTGTCTCCACAGAGTCTATAATTTAATGGAGCAGGATGCTTCAAGATATTGCCAAGGCCATTATCTCTAGCTGTATTAATAAACTTGCCTCCAAGACACGCCCATATTAACATTACCACATGCACATACTGTAAGACCCATTTTACACTGAAGGAACACAAAATGCCTTAGCCCCTACGGGCAATGTTTCAAAGTACTATGCAAACGAAGAAATAGGTAGGGCATGGCAAACACAGACATATACACATGCAAAAAATACTCTCAAATACACAAGAAAGCAGGCTGCGCAACCCATTTGCCAAGCTGTAAGTTTCCTCGAGCAAACAAGTCAGCAGGAAACTCCTCAAACAAGCCAGAGCTGGCCACACAAAAAGTGTAACCCCTCCCTTTGGCTGTTACATTGATAATAGGGCAATCCCTGGCCAGAGGGCTTGAGGAATAGGAAGGCAGGAACAGAAGATTTCAAGATCCCGCTCATGGAATACCATAGTGAAAGACTGCCTACCAGAGACAGAAAAACGCTTCATCTCCAGCACTTCCCCTGCAGTAGATACCCTGATCTGAAAGCGTAGAACAGATGGTTCAGTGAGACCAAATCTTCCCCAAAAAGCAGTAAAAACCGCTTTGTCAGTCATCTGTAATTTGCCTAATAAATACATAAATGCACAGCAGGTTGATATCAGAAGAGACACATTCATCTTGAGAGGGCAGGGAGGTGACCAGGAGCACCTCTGTCTGCCTCAGCAGCCAGCAGCTTGCCACCAGTGTGCTTTCTAGATACCACAGAAACAAGAGATGAGGTTGGTCAACTGTAATCAGACCTACAAGGAGAAATTACTGCCGATTTCTGCCAGACATTTTTGGTAAGAGCTGCAAGTTGCAAGTTCTTATTCACTGAAAATATTACAGAAACAAAATATTCCTTTTAGACCAATCTAATAACTTTCTAGGAGTCATCTTCTTCCTACTCCACACTACTCTCTGCACCGATGCATGCATGGCTTAATGTTGGCATGCAACACTGGCTTAACCTTGGCTTTAGCTAAGAGCAGGCTGATTTGCAAACACTCAAGACCTTGTAGCTTCTCTCCTTGTCTTTCTGGTAATCAGGTTTGTTCCCCTTGCTGGCTCTCAACACACCCACTAGCTCACATCAGGACACTTCATCTCCTATTAGTGCTTTCTGCAGTGTCTGGTCTGTTACACAGATGCAAGAGGCAAAAATGATTCTCCCCAACTTCTCCATCCTCCCTTCACAGAGCCTCTTTTGCCACTGGAGTACAGAAGAATAAGTAAGTTTCATGAATGTGTAGCCAAACAGCCACACAAACAAAAAGACATGCAGTTACTACCTTCTCTCCTTGAGCTGTAAGAAAGATATTCTCTGGTTTATTACTAATGCATGGCTCATTCTCACAATGTGCCATGCTGCCCCCCCCCCCCCCCCCCCCCCCATTTTAACCTAGAATAGAAAGAACATAATTACAGATGCTTTATTTTCTCTCAGGAATTCTCAGAAATCTCTCTCTAGACACTTGAGAGCTGGGGCAAAGCACCATGTTAAAACAAGCAAACTTTGGTCTTAAGTTTTCATCTGGAGAAGGAAGTACCTTCCATGCTTTGCCATTTCCAGGCCTTTCTTTGAAAATCCTTTCTTTTCTTTAAATAACAAGGGGTAGCAGTCAAGTGAAAGCACGGGCTACTTGATCCATTGTTTGGCCCCCAGCCAGGTTCTGCTGGTCCCGCTTTCCCTCTCAACCACCCGTTTTTCTATCGTTCCTGTAATTTGGGGAGATTAAGATGTATAGCCTGTAAATTGGCTAAACTTTTCCAGGCTGCTTTAATGAGACTTCATATAATAGGGTTGGCTTTTTTTTTTTTAATATTTTCCTTAACGTGACCCATATGGAAATAAAAAGATATATTTTTTAATGTATGCTAGATTATGGCCGACATTTTCCTCAAATTAAAATCCATGCTTCAGCAGCAGCATACATTTTCAATGATGTCAAATACATTTTTTCAGCCAACTGGCTGGGGTCACCCTTATAACTCAAAGTTTAAGTGTGCTGGATAATCAGTAGAACATGTGAGTCTCCGTCGGGCACTGTGGTTGCCTCAGCATAGCAGCAGTGCCTGCTAGGGAGCACACAGGCCCTATTCTACTCGGAGGCACTCGTGACAGGAGACACGGTGTAAGGCTGCAAAAGCCCAGCCTCTGCATGACCTGAGGGCCATGTGGTTCACACCATGCGGCACTGGCTATGTCAGCATCAAGCTCTTCCAGCAGACACCTCCAGAAAGCAATCATTGTGCTCAGCTACAGACTAAGAGTAAGCTAAAACCACCAGGCATGTCCACATTGATAGGCAAGGTGCCCTTCATTTGTAGATGCAATTCAAGCCTCATCAACCCTTTGTGTTACCATTTTGTTTGGAACAATTCCCAGTCGGCACAACCATGATCTAAACAAGGGCTGTTCTTAGCGCCGTTCGTGGCATGGACGTTACTAAAGTACTTGTGTCCCTGATATTTCCCACCTTAAGAACAGGAATAAAGTAGGAATATTAGTTATAGAATGGCAAATGTTTGGGCTCACTTACACTGTCTCTCTAAGCCTTTCTTTAAAGCAACTCACACAGCTTGCAACGATGTCTGAATTGGAACTTAAATGAATTTCAGTTGACATATCTGGATAGGCTAAATTCAAAAAACTTGGAGAAATATTTACCAAATGTTAAAGCAAAAGAGAGAACTGTAACAATTTCCCTGTAGAAGTTTTCTTTTTTAACAACTCTTTAACTAAAAAACACCTGATAATGAAACCACATTTGTTTAGGAAACCACAAGAAACACTGGGCTTTCAACTTTTAATGGGTTTTCCTCTTTTTTTTTTTTTCTCAAATATTTTCACATAACAGTTTGCGATTGGAAATTGCATTGTCATACAATTCAGTCAAAAAGTCCCATTTCCATCAAAAGGAGGGTCATCAAACTTTCCAGAACAATGTCTTTTGACTAACTTCATAGATAGCACAGGAACACAACGATAGCGTAGTATGGAGAACTAAGACCTTGCCCATACTTAAAAGTTGCATGAGAATATTGTTATTGGTTATGTGTAGAGACAGTTACCCCAGTAACCCTGATATGGATGCAATTAAAATGGGTAAAAAACCTCAAAACAACCAACTGTCAATTTGCTTACATAGTTTATCTTGGGGAGGAGGAAATCCTGATAAACTATGTTGATAAACATTCTTTTAAAATAGAAGCTGTGGCTCCACTCAGAAGATTCACTTTGCAATCCTATTGGGTCATTTATAGTGGCAAATCCTTTGTAGTTAATGCATAAATACCCACCAAAACTTAATTTACAGTTGCAATAGTAGGTAATTTAGATATAAGGGATGATATTACCTCAACTAGGACTCAAAAAGGTTATGTGATACAAGTTCAGGGCTTCTATAAATAAATAAATTTGTTCAGTCACACCTGGCTTGTCCATCCCTCCGTCTTCTCATCAGATCTCTGCTTCTCTCATCTGGCTCCTGCTGTTTAATGATTCATCATGTGAAATATTCATTTTTAGCCCAGGTCTGACAGACATCGGGCCCCTCGAGCCTTGCTCTATCACCGTACAACCCTATAAATAATGGGAGTTATTACTGAACAACTGTACCAAGAACATATTTATGATTCTGCATATTCACAGATTTCCTGGACAATCCAGTCTTGCTTCACCGAGTGAAGTGGGTATGTGCCACGAAAGGCTCCAGCCTGGAGGTAACTTTGTCCCAGGATGCAGAAGACACAGGAGGGAATTGGGGAACAGAACACGTGACCTGAAAGGAGTGGATTTGCTGTATACATTTCACGCCTCACCTCTACTTGGTGTCCCCGTACCCCTCCTTGCCTCAGGGCCGCTCAGCTGCGCGGTGCCACCCGCCCTTCCCACCGACGAGGGCTCGACGCCTGCTGGGCAGGGACAGCTCACCCGCCCCACGCTGAGAGGAGCAAAGCCAAGCACTCCAGGGCAGGCTCGCTGGTACTTCAGCAGGTAACCTCTCATCCCTGCACTGCCAGGAGAGCCTCAGTGCCCGGGACCCCTGGGCAGGTGGGAGGTGGGCACCCGGGGAGGGCTGTGCTGCCTGAGGAGGAAATGTTCCTACGCTGCCTTGTGCCTGGCTCCACGCAGCCCACCCTGCTGGGAGGGGATGAGGTGCCAAGCTGATGGGGCGAGTTAGGCGTAGGCTTTTGTGTGACACATAGAAAATCACAAGTGTGCCCGCTGGGGACGAGGAATTCCCAAAAAGCAAATCCAGCCTCATGGTGTTCTCTGTTAAGCTCACTCCTGGCTTACTGAGTGATCCAAATAATTTTGTCACCATGAAGCAGATAGGAAAAGGGCCTGGTTTCTCTTACTGTTGTGTGGGCTTGAGTGGAGTTCCTCCTGATTTATGCTGGCAAGAGCAAGACTTAACCAGTCAGACAACAATAAAGACAGAAACTGAAGAAGCAGAAGAAAATCAAGATGATTCCTCATAAAATAGTTTCACAGGACTAAAATCAGCATTTACTGTATAGAGTCATGTTTGTTGAAATAAAGCAAAAATACAATAGGTAATTGAAGCAATTTCCTGAAAATTAAAAAATTCTCCCCGGGGTTCTCATTGTCCTGAAATTTATTCTCATGTGTCTCACTCTAGACTCTCTATTTTATCAACTCAGAGTCCATTCATCAGTGATACTGCACTACTGGGTGCTGCAGTGTATGGTCATCAAAAGGTTTAATGATTCTTTCTTGAGAAATTCCAAAAATTTTTAATGTGTTTAACACTATGCTAGAATGTACTAGTGGCCAGCATGGTAGGCATCACTGATTTCACTCCTGGGAAGAGAAAAAGGTGGCGTGCAGTGCCTGAACCAAGGGATTTATTTAGAATATTGTGGGGTAGAACATTTTTTTTTGTCTGATGTTTGAAGCATGAAAATCCTATGTGGTCTAATGAACTGTTTGAAAGCAAGTTGGTACTAAGTTTGGTGTTCCAAGCACTGGTCTGGATGAGCTGGTGTAGAACAGAGAGGATGATTAAGAGGAGACTTCGGCACAAAGTCTTCAAGGGAGACAGAAATGCAAGGCAGCTGCCTTTGGAAACAGTTGAGATACCTAGTTTTTGAGGTCCAGAAGATTACATTTGCATTTCATACTACTGTCCTGTTTGAGGTATTGGGACTTGCAGGTATTTTAGAAACAAGCCAATTACATTATGAACTGTTCTCAACTTTATCAAACAGAAATCCTTATAAGGGCCCGAAAAGCTGCCTCTATGCAGCAGCAAAGTGATACTACCTGTCAGCTGAAATGTGATCGTTTTTCTATCTCAAGTATATAGGATTAACCTTGGAACTTAATCTGTGGAAAGATCTGTTTCAAAGAACAACTTCACACATTAAATTTCTGTGTCATAATATCAAATCATTGTACTTTCCTAAATTGAAGTGGTAGTGTGCTACCACAAAGCAGAGAGTCTGAAACCTCTTCAGTTGTGAGTGATCTCTTTGGGTTGGAGGCAATTCCCTGAGAGACCTAGAACATTGATTTCAACCTCATGCAATAGATAGGAGAGGGCTTTCTGGGGCAGTAAGGGGAAAGAGATGTATTAGTAGACAGTAGAACAGAATATAGTGAACTGTTTTTTCAACATACCTGTTTTTGCAGTTCTCCAGTTATCTACGGAAGTTACATATTTCTACAGTTTTCAATGCTGACTACAAATAATAGTACCGTGCTTACACAGAACACTTCCCAGTCCCTGTACCTTATTTCTTTTAGTGTGTACAGTACTGCTTTCCTCACCACAGTGTATGTTATTGTACATATATTCTCCAAAGAAGAGCCAGAGTAATGTAGAATGACAGAGCAAACTAAAGCAAGACTGGGTTCTGATTAATGAGAGGATATTACTAGATTTTATCTGAGCACCAGGAACATTTCTGGATGATGAGATCTGTTAAATAGTGAAACTGTCTTCCAATGGAACTTGCAGAGACCATATTATTACAGCCATTTGTAATTACACTCTACAAAATATTCTGCAGGCAGCAGTTTCAGGACAAAACCAAGCTGATGGTATCTCTCCAGGATTTCTGAGACTGGCTATATGAAGGTGTTAGCAGCTGTGAGGAAGCCTGTGATTTTTCAGTCATCTTGCCTAGACTCTTCCCTTGTGTATAGTTGAGTTCAATTCTGTATCTTCAGAACTTTCTGGAAGGTGATGTAACCTTGACTCCCACTGAATTAATTGAAATTAAACAGTTTTCAGTGACAGAGAAGGGTTATATCTGCAGAATGAGGCCCCTAATCAAATGTGGGAATGGGCAAGAGCAGCCTTTGTTCAAAATTTGAATAGAGCATTGATATATTTATTCCTTGGTCATCAAAATCTTCACAGTGTATAGTAGTAACAAAGGCATTAAATCTGCAGTTAAATCTCCTTATTCCATAGGTAAAACAATAAACCTCTTCTGAACTGGAATCTTCTCTAAAGATTCCAGAATTTTTCTCAAAACATTTGTAGCTGTCCTGTATCTGCTGGTTTCATTTGAGAACTGAAGGATGAAATGGAACTAAAAACCAGAGGGTGGTATATATAAACTGTCTGAGACCCAGATATACTAGAAATCTCATTAAAATAATGTGTTATCTATCAGGATTCCAGAAAATGTTCTCAGTCAAACATGTCTAGAGAAATATCCAAAGCCATCCAAGTAGAATAGAGAAAAGGGTGAAGAGGGGGAAGGATGCAGATTTTTAAAGCAGTTTGGGCATGCTGAACAGAATAAATATTCAGTGGGCAACAGGAAAAAAAAAAAAACAACAAACAAACTCAAACAACAAAACAAAACCCCAAACCAAACAAAGAGCCGAGTTACTGGTTTTGCCTGCATCATTAAGTATTACAGAAATACCTTGCTTTGGCTGATGACAGGAAAAGACAGGGAAACAGAATATTTTTGAATACTCAGCCATAAGGATCATCGCTGCTCTCTTTTTGGGTTGCCCAGGCAATGGAGTGATTTGAAACCTCATCTGCTCTCTGATACAGCTGTCATACAGCCACGTACAGCCAGCCTTTGGTCTACCTGCCAGGTCATCCAGTGTGTGCGAGTAAGTAGTACAGGCTCACGCCACCCACCAGTCCTGTCTGCGTGTACAACAGGAGCTGCAGGGTCATTTCTAGTGGAAAGTCATTTTGTTTTTCTGGTTTAAATGCTCTGCAGAGTTACTGTAAAATTGTTTCAAGTGGTCATCCAATACTAGTATGTGTTTTTCACAACATTGATTGATTCTAATGGAGCCTAGAGGGGAACCTGTATTTTCTAATGTTTGTTATGGCACTTCAGGAGTGAAAACTGTTCTAGCCAGACTAAACAAGGCTAAATTAAATGAACAAATATCCCTTCTGTAGGACAAGTGTGTATAACTTCTAGTTACAGGGCAGTGAAGGAACTGACAGCATCACTTCTTTTAGATACAGTGATGTCACAGCACACAGCTTTGGTCTGTTGACTGAAGGAGATTTTTGTATTCCCATGTATCTTATCATCAACACTTTCAAATCAATTTTACCCTTTTGAGGAAGGGAAGTGAGAGTTGGAGGTTGGGTTTTTATTAGACACAGCTGGTCCGAGGGACGTCATTTGTTCCTAAAGCTAGGGCTGTCTTTCATATGAAACCGTTAGCAATGGGGGTGGATGGTGGGCAGGGGGAATCACTTGAAGTAGTTTCAACAGCTGGGGGTCAAATTATAGAGAAAAGTGGAGAGAAGTGAAATTTATAATCTATAATTTGAAACCAAAATAAGAATGAGACAAGTTTATTTGAAGGACTGGAAGGAAAAGGATGTGATATATGGCCTGATACAGCCAAGCAAAATGAACACTGCTGTTGCACTATTACTTTGCGGACAATCCAAAAAACCAGAAGGGCCTATTAAGGCTGTCTCTGTGGAAATCTAATCAGGTCATACAAACAATCCCTGTTGTTAATAGGACCCTTTAACCATACATGGATGCCTTATGAAGTCTGTAGCAGATATAGGAAAGATTCTGATCCATGAAGGGAATAAGAATTGAATGAGAGAGAAGTAATAACAGATGAATTGGCATAGGGGACATCTATGAAGAGAAGAAATGAAGAAGTAGGAGAGGAACACATAAGAGCCAAAGTCTTCCCTAGAAATGATGCTGTCCTGCTGTGTAGGACATAATCTACTTTGTTTGCTTGAAGTTAAGGGAATGGAGAAGAGCAAGTGGTAGGAAACAATGCATTTTGAGGGGAAAAAAATAAAAGAGCTTCCAAAGAAAAGTGTGGGAAGGACCATGTTAAAAGAATGTGCTTGCTCAGAGCAAGTGACTGATACCAGTGACTGCCTGTAACATCCTAGTGAAAAAGATATGAAGGAAAGATCAAAGTAAATTAAGAATTATAGAAAGACCAGCGGGACCAATTCTGGCTTCAGGACATCATGCATGAAACACGGCAAAAGTCTGTGGGTCCTCACCCAGCGCAGACTGTACATGTTGAGACAACACCACCACCACAAAGCGACCTACTCACTTCTACACTGAAAGTGTGGTTCATCTTTATACTTATCTTCTTTCCTTCCCAAGCTCCCAGGTACCAAATTACTATTTCACACTATTACTCCCATTATGTCCCAATAATATTCTGACCACCTCTCTAGCAGAAAACCCCACTCCTGTACTTATTATAAATAAGTGTTGAGTAATATTTCTATGAACGTATCGTAGAATTTTGAAAGAAATATGGACTTAATCATAGCAGGATACTCTGTAGGCCAGTGAATGATCAAGTTATATAGCACTGTACCTACAGAGGGAGAATTTAATATCTGAATATTTGCAGAAAGCACACACTGAATGGTACAGTTGTTCATAACATACTTGGAATGTGCTGTTTGGTAACCAGCGAGGGTACGGTATTCACATCACCTGAGTCCTGTAACTAACTCACTTTGGGTGAATTTGCAGATGGGATATTCACAGCAGGCTAGTTAAGAGCTATTTGCAATGAGTAATATTGCACACCAACATTTACAAGCAATAATGCATAATTTGATATTTCAGATATTGCAAATAGCTTAGGACTATAAAGGACCTAGTTCAGTACTCAAAGACAGAATCTTCCCATAGACTTTTAAGTCCCACTGAATCAGATGCCAAAAGAGTCAAACCATGAGAAGAAAATACCTTCAGTAATCATATGCATTATAATCCAGCAATGCAAAGGTCCTACTGCATTTTACCAGCAGTATTTAAGCTACTCAATACCCATATGGGAGACAGAGGAATTATACTGCTTTGTTTATGCTGTGCTGAATGATTTCCTGAAGATTGTATAGGGAACCTGTAGTTCAGCCTCTAAACACCACCCCACCAACCCCATTCCTTGACTGTCCACCAAGGAACACTGCAAGTGTAGCTGTCCTGGGGAAGGAGATGGCTTAAATGACCTGTTAGGATTCCTTTCTGCTCTGTTTCCTATGATTCTATGCTGTGTTCCACAAAATAAGTCTGAGACTCTCCACTGCTTGGATATTTAGACTTCCCAGCAGGAAGTTATAACTAGATAAACCATAATGGAGTGATTGTCTATATTTGTTCCCTTAGATAGTTTTTACCAGTATATGTTGCCTCAGAACCAAGAGCAAAGTTTGAACACTGCTAGTCTCAGGAGGAAGCCATGAATATTAGAAACGGCTCTGAAAAAGGCCTCAGTAATGAGGCAGAATTTCTTCAAACTCAACTACATCTAAATAGGAGTCTATAGAAAAATATGCTCATTATAGGTCACTTAAATCTGTCATTTGTCATTGTATATGCAAAGGAAGCAGTCAAAGAGCTGCCTGGGAGTTCAGCTAGCCATGACTAGCATTTCACTTTAGATTGAGGTCGAACTTGTTTACAGTAGATCTTTGCCTGTTGCAAATAAAACTGAAAAAGTTTACTAACAGGGGTTTAAAGAAGACCAAGAAATACAGGGAAGAAAGCTAATTTTAAGTATTTATAAAAATTAAGCAATATATATGCCAATTTTATACAGGCACCCCGTATATCAGCAGGTGCCATCAAATATAGGAAACTACAGGCAGTGATTTGGTAGCAAACTGAGCGAGTTGATACGGTATTTTGCAAGCTCCTATGACATCATCATTGCTGGATGGCTCTTTGGAATACATAACCTCTTCCACATGTCCCTAAGCACACAGCTCCCAAAATAAATTTCAGTTGCTGTAAGGCTCAAGGACATCCTAAATCACCTTGGATTAATAAGCAGCAGAAAAAGAGAAGGAGGGGATCCAGGATTTGTTTTCATTATTCCACCAGAAAAATTTCAGATGAAGTAATTGTTAAATGCATTAGATACAATGCAGGGCAATCAGGAAATAAAAACATGAAGGCTGGAGAGATGTTTATATCGATTTACATACTGAAAACCTGGCAGGACGTAGTGCTGTAACTCGTGTATTGCCAGGCTTTACTTGACATCGTGGCAGCATTCAAGACAAGTTGAGTTTCCGTAACTGTTTAAAGAGCAGTGTGTTTGTCAGGTGTCTTTGCAGAGGTCTGCGTTAAGAGAAATTATTCAGAATAGAGAGGAAGTTGAATGTGAAATTTCCCTGAGAAAAATAAGCCATAGTAATGTTTGAAAAACATGAGAGCACTTGCAAACTCACTCACAAACAGTAAAATTAATTCCCATGTAGATATACCCTGTAGAGTGCAGGACATGCAAATATAACTCCCACTTAGACGTAATCTGTAATTCTGGAGCGTAAGTGGTGTCCTTATCTGTTGCTGTCCCTCTGAACAGGGAAAACATATGAAGACCTGAATAGATGTGTTATGGGTGAATAATAGAGAAATGCTCTTTAATTAGAATGCAGTTTAATTAGAAGTGTCCGGAGTAGTTACTTGTTCTTCCAGGAAGTAACAAGTGAAAAAGAGTCCTTAGCCAGTTTATGCTGAATTTCTTCTAAAAGGAGTTGCAATTAATTTTGTCAGTGCTGTCTTTGCTTACCAGTCTGTAATACAGAGGAAATTGTCTCTAGAGATTAATTTGTGGCATGTTTGCATTTAGCATGACCTATCATTGCAACAAAAGGTAGACCCTATCCTAGACACTCAGCTTGTGTTTCACTGCATTTTTGAGAGTTTTGGATGCATATTCAAGCCTTGCACATCTATCTGATGCACCACAGAGAATACCAGGGTTGCACTCGCTGAAATGTTGTGATGCTTGTATTTTAATATGCATATTGATTAGATTCCAGTCTCTAAAGACACCCGGAGTCTTTTACTACTCTTCCTAGCAGCACAAAATAGATCCCTTCTCCCTCAAGCCCAGAACCTTTAGACATTAAATTGCCTTAGTAGAAAACTGTGTTTGTTAGAGTCTCCAGAAGTCTGCTGCTCTCCAGGAGTTCTAGCAACTTATTGCTCACAGCTTCATGTTCACTTAAGGTGTTCCTTTTGAATTGCAGGATTGAATTGCATTTTTCCTAAAATGAGTTAAAACCATCTTGCTATACAAGGAGAGATGGAAAAGCATTTTTTTTTCTATCTAGACATGTATATTCTCGATATATTTTAAATGGGATCACATATTACTCCAGTGAAGGGCATGAAATAAAAACTGTTGGATGAATACATGGCTGAACAAATATTTCATTTATACTTGGTGCATTTGCTCCCATGTCATCCCATAGGGTTTGAAGTCAGGCAGGACTGTCCAGAGAAATTGGGGGTTCTGCAGAACAGTCATGTGTTTTGTGTTACCTCTCTGCCTTTCTAACAGATGATGATTCCCTTTCAGAGTTGACCTCACACGGACATTCCACTTGATTCAGTATCATAAGCTTCCTGAGTGCCACCCCGTCATCTGCAAAAGAATTATCTTTGCATAAAGACAATCTTGCCCTTTCCTCACTGTCTCTGATACACATAGTGAAATGCCATCACAATGACTTCAGTCTGTCAGGCAGGTGATAACTGAACAGAAGCAGAGATTCACAAACCACTTGGCCTATAAGCAAGAAGAAAAAGGGCACAGTACAAGTACACAGGTGTAGATAAATTGTAAGTAAACAATACACAAAGGATCTTGTCCCTATGGCTGGGGAAGAGATGAGGGATTTCTCTGTGCATGTGGTGGGAAAGGGCTAGGAATTAAAGCTGGGAAAAAGTGATGATGCTTTCCAAATATCAGTCTTTCCTTCTCCCCCATCCCATTTTGTTTTTTCTCCTTATAATGGAAAATAACAAAGTTTAAAAACACAAGAACCTAGCCTGAGTAGTGTTTTCCTTTCTAGACCCATAGGGAGACCATTTAGAAGGAATTGCTACCTCTGTACAATACAAAAAGACAAGCTGAAGTTGGAGCAATCTACCTGCTTTGTGTGAGAAAAAACAGGCTCAGCTTGCAAGTGCAATGGCAGCAGTGACCAGTGTCCAGACACAGATTCCTCCTTTCTTCTTTATATGTTACACACAGCAGTCCCTCATACTGAGCTGAAACTAAGTTCCTCTAAAAGTAATACATGTAATACTGCAAAACCCAGAATCCCCTGGGGAGTGAAGTTCTAAGTCCTTTGTCTGACTCTTAGTACCACACTAAAGAGCGCAATGCCATTTTGGTTCATGATAGAAGATTAAAAAGGAAAAGAACCACTTGCTAACCTAAATGTTGGGTCGTTCTTTGATTGGTATCATTTAACATGTCATGGTGTGCAGCTGAACTGGACTTCGAAGCTCTATCATGCAGTCTGTCAGTCAGAGAAATGTAAGACTCAAAACTCCTATTACACCACTCATCTCTGCCACTGCTGAATTTTTCCCTGCAGTACAGTATTTTCTCTTGTCCTTTGCTCAGCGCTGTGTTAAACAATTCAAACATCACGGTTTCACAAACTCCTCAGAGAGGCCATTCATCATCTCGCATTTCATCTCATCCCTGCTCGTTAACCCCCCCAGAGAAGCTGAGGCAATACCTTCCACCGCGTGGTGTTTGTATGCTGGTGTGTTCACCTCACGCACAAAGGTGGAGGTGGTCGGAGAGCCGTGAATGAGAGAGCAGAGGGGAGCACCTGGCACCGCGAGATCATGCTAGTAAGAGCTGGTTAAAAATTTGTGTCAATGACAGGCAGTTGAGAGACACTTGAGAGTTTTGTCACAGAATAGTGGAGTACACTGTCATCTCACAGTTTACATGGTGGTACGTGCTTGTATTTTACTGGTGTTTGTCCATCTCCCCACTTAATTGCCACACTTATCTGAATGCAATGACTTGATTCACAAGGTTGCTTTGCAGTTATTCTCTCAGCCCTATACCACATTACACTGGAAGTCCAGTAAGGAAGATTTCTATTTATTTATCCCATCTCCCAGAAAATACCAGCGGAGACTGGATGCTTTAAAAACTGGGAACAGCACAGAAGTTTGAGAAATGTTTCACCGAGTAGTCATATTCGATAAAATCCTTCTTTTAAAGGCTTATGCCTTGGGTGAGCATTTCACCAAGTATTTGCTGTGTGGAAATGGTTCTCCCTCTCCCAAATCTTTCCCCATCTCCTCCCTCCCCCATCCCCTGCCCTAGCCCCCATATTTAATAGAGCACGTCAAATTCACATTGTGCTGTTGTTAGGCCTGTCACAAAGCAGGAATGCCTAAATGGCAGCCTTTCAGGATTCTAGCTACCCCTTGCAGAAACAGCATTGCCTGAGAAAACTACAGTTGCCATTGCTTCTAGCTACATATTTTCACCTCAGATACCTTAAGGACTATGGAATTGGACTAGTGGCACAGTGGTGGTTTGGAGATCCTCGTGTTTCATCTTCATGTTCTAAAATCTTCCAGCTTAGATCTATATTATAAAGGTCCCAAGCCACATCATACTATCATACCACGCTTGAAATCACGCATGCAGCAAGCCAAACCTTCACATTAAATCTGCTGAGGCAGAGACCTTGACAATCATTTCATAGAAGCGGAAGTACTAAAGATGCCTGCAGTAAGCCAAATTTTTGTAAGCCATAACTTGTTCCACAGTCCTTCCACAAACAGTGATAGCCTTGTATAGAAAATTCTAAGTATACCATTCAAGATTGGTCTGAAGATTATTAGCATATGAAAAAAGCTACATGCTTTTCCATAACAGCATGGCGCAGTGCCTGGTACATTGAAGCAGCTGAGTTGGTGGATGACCGGTGTGTGCTCTCTGACCTCCCAAGAAGAAAGCCCAAGTAGTCTCTGACAAGCCTCGTCCTTCACACCCTGAGACCTTGCCATAAGCACTATTCCTCCAGACTAGTCAGGGCAGCAAGAGGAGGGCTGGGACAGAGGACAGCAAGCCCAGGGAAGTTTAGTTTAGCAGGCTATAAATCCCCCTTCCCCTCCTCCCCTCTTTATTGCCTGTCTTTGGAAAACACAATCCGATATAAACCAGAGAGAGTGGAAGCAGGGCAATAAAACTGTACGGCAGGAGCACCGAGTGTCGCAGGGGTGTTATATTACTGGCATTCCATGTGGCTGATGTCAGGCAGCGAGCAATAGGGCCCACAACCCACCAGGGCAAAGAAATTTCCCAACTGTCCCTTGCGGCCCTGTGACATCCCTTCTGCTCACATCCATTCTCGGCTGTTATGACATTTATCTCTTCTGCCCTTCACTACTCCATCCTTGAGTTATGATTTGAGGGGCTCTGGTTTCAAAGCCATTCAGATTAAGCACTCAGGCCTTTTGGCCACAATGTTTTGAGTCAAGATGTTCTTGAAATGCACGGTGTGTTGTCTTATCCACGTGTCGCACGATCAGCAGTGCCACACAGGTAGATTGTTTCTTAATATTCAAGTGGTTGGATTAAAATAGAAATGTATTGGCTTATTATTTAAAAAAATAATTTACAGGAATGTAACTCCTTTTAGATATGGCCAAGATTTTCAAAGCCAATTAGCAGTTTTGAGTGCCCAACATGAGTGATGAGTTTCACTGGATGGGCTCCCAGCACTTTCTGAAAACCAGGTCCCTTTAAGGTACTATAAATCTGGCACTTAAAAAACAGTTTCCAACTGTCTTTGCCAATGTTTGCTGTGAAAAATTGAAGAAAGATGCTTAACAACAAGGAATGAGGCATAAATATTGCTCAGAAACTCAGATCTACTTCCATTCATAGGAGCTTGCACAATTTTGGTTTCTCAGGGCTACATTTCTTTCTCTTCGATTGTTTTGAGTTAGGTGTTTGCTTTAAACTAACTTGCAAAGCTCATATAACTGGTAGAGTGAAAGAAATATCTCCGGAAAACAATTAATCCTGCTTTTTTTAGGATATGGTTGCACAATCAAAATTAAGCCTGCCTAAGTCATCCTGCACTGACTCTTCTTCTTGTTGTTATTGTTCAGAGTTGGTTTTAGTTGGATCAGTTTCCCGACTCAATTTGTTACGCGGCTGTATGAATGCTTGCTGGCACAAGAGAGATGGTGAAACATGCAGCTAGGGACGAGGCAATATGAGGTGAACTCTTCTGGGGACAGCCTCCTCTTATGTTGACTTAAAGCAATCATAGATCACCAACCTCAGAGATGCATACCAGGATGGCTTTGTCATCTTCTAGGGTTGCATATCTTTCTCTTGAATTAGTACACACAATAAACTTAGACTAGAGACCTAACTTTAGATAATTGAAGTTTGATGAAATGAATCTCACTGTTATACATCGTTATAAGTATATTCCAGTTCTGAGAGTACACAGCAGTATCAGTGAGTTGTGTAACTAAAGTGGTAAATTCACTTATATATAAATAATGTATATTTACAGACCCCTGCGCTCTAAATTCTGGGCCATTTTGTAAATATGACACAAGTATTCTGGGGTATTTTCTGAGCATGTCAGGAAAAAATATCCAAATTAACTTTTGAAGTGGACCAATTAAAGCATAGTAAATCCCTGTGTAGACACTTCCTGAGTATCGAGAAGGCCTTAATTCAGGTCAACCTAATTTATTTAGTATTGAAGTAAAACAAATCAAATAAAGGTCCCTTTAATCCTAAATGAGAGTGCCTGTGCAGGCGGGTGAAGGGGGCTTAACGCTATTCAGAATTTAATAGTATTTGATAGCAATTACTTAGAATAATCTCCTTTATGAGGTTTTTGGACACTCCACTTGAATTCAGTAGTACTGCATAACCGTTTGTTAAATTATTTGGAATAAAGATGACATTGAAGAGTTAACATCGGAAATTTAATTCCAAAGGGTTTTCTGTACATGAAATGCAGAGATTTTGAATGACCAAGGAAGAAGGAAAGGGACATTTGATTATTTCACCTTTATAGATACACATTGCTCTCCCTATCATTTATTTCTACGGGTTTCTGCAAGTCTGCATAGCACTTATTTTTAGATGTGAACTAACTTCTTGGTTCAAGTGAACACAGCACTTTCAAGAGAAAGCTTTTAGATTAATGATTGAGTTTTCTGGTGTATGTATGAAGGGAAGTTCTCTTCCATTCTCTTCTCCATCTATATGGATATTTAATGAACTGAATATCATACTATTTTGCACGAATATATAACAGTTTCAATCCTGTGATCCTAAAGTGCCTTTTAAATGTCAATGAACAAAGCCTTCCTACTGCACCTGAGAAAATTAGCTAAGTGCCATTATCCCAATTTTACAGATAGGAAAGACACGATCCTAAGAAGTGAATTGTCTTGCCTAAGGTCACACACAAGGAGAGGATGACTGCATGAAATAAAACAAATTCTTCTAAATCCCTGTCTTGTGACTCAGTCACAAGACTGTCCTTCTCTATTGTTTTATAACAAGCCTTTATTCGGCTATCTCCCTTTCCAGAAATTCTGCTGTCAATACAGGCCTTTCTGTGGTAGCCACATTGTCTGGCACTATCTATTAAGAAAGATGGAGAAGTTACTGGTCATATGGTTTAGGGCTGCTGTGACACTTCAATATGGTGGGCTCTTTCTGCTCCTAATCCATTGTATTAGCTTCTGGCAATTCAAGCACCGTCTACTGAATTGCTAGGGGTGAAAGGTCAATGCATTAAGCATAGCAGATTAATACACTGCAGTAAATCCCAGAACCAGCACTTTAAGGAGCCAGTAATATTTCACACGTGATTGTTCTACCAATTGATTGCACCATCTTGTGAGTGCGTGTGTGTACGTGTATTTCTTTTACTCCATTTACGAGCTTTCCCAAGCTCCCCTGTTTAGTGGAGATTGCTGTGTCCCACACTGGTTGCACTTTGATCAGGGAAATTCAATACCTGAGGTCTGGGCTTTATAGGAAAGCAAGGTCCAGATTAAGGGAATTAGCCACAGTATATCACAACTAATAAAAGAGTGATTGAGCCCCACCACAGTGCTGCCCCAGGGGACAGGAGGAAAAAGGAGGGGGGGCAGTTAGCAGAGGAGGGGGAGGAAGGCTTGCAGATAAAGCCATGTCCGTAATTAGAAATTAATAAACCTGCTATCACATCATGCCTCTTACGTTTCTAGACACCAAATCAAGATCTTTTAACAAAATGTTTCAGCTACAGCCTTTCCTTTACTTTTTTCCTTATAGATGTAAAATTCCTTCCCGTTTCTTCTGTTAACCTTGTCCATACCCAGGTTTTCAGTGTAACTAAATTACACGTCCTTTTGAGGAATTCTGGGGAGAAATAAATCACATACTCCACTGATTCTTATGTCCATCTCACACAGTGATTAAGTAACTTTTGACAGTAGGAGCTGCAGTTTCAGACACTTGACAAAAACAGGACTAGGAGCTACCAACACTGCCACTTTATGGATGTTAGGGTTTCTCTCAAAATAAGGCTGAATAAAAGTTTTGTGAAGACCTGCCTATCTTTATGGTGAAGCAAATCGAGATCATCAACCTTTCTTCCTCCTTCAAAAAAAATCAAATCAGATTTGAGTATGTAGTTTGCTCTTGAACTATTGCTAGACAAATCTTTTCTGAAGGTTTTCTCAGTAATAAGAAAAGACACAGTATAATATGTACATATGTAAACCAGGGGATAGTAGATTTTATTATTTTATAGACGGTGATTGAGGAAAGAGTAATGATCATGCTATCAAAGAGAATCAGACTCCTGCATTATCACAATTATTCAGTTACAAAAATATTTTCTACAAAGTATCTTCACTTAGACTATGAGCTTCGTTTTCTTCAAATTCCCATTTCCTTGCCTGTTTTTATCCGAGTTCCTAATCCAGAACAAACTTTCCTTGATTTTTTATTCATTTGTTAAGAGATTTGCTTTAAAAAGGAGTGGCAAAAACAGTAGAAAAAAAAGCACACAAAACAAATACAGAAAAATAACTAATTTTATGGTATCAGTTTGCATTTAGACATCTGTTTCCATAATAGATTTTGGTGCTTATTAATTAAAATCTGCCCCTATACAGCAAAAGCCTTTAAGCATACACCTAATTTGACTGTAGTGTGCTTTAGGATCTTACTTGGAGTCAAATACAGGGTTAAGTGCTTCGGTGTATCAGAGCCACAGTGATTTAAACTATAGCCATAATGAAAGAAGGAATGTATTAATTATACTTAGTGCCTTGCAGAGTTTTAGGATTTCTGCTTGCTGAATAAATACCAACATCCTTTCCAGTGACAAATTCCTCTATCTTTTTTACTAAATCTCTTAATTTCAATACTCTTTAGCATTTCAACAAAAACAGTGGTGAATACTGAAACCAATGGAAAGAGTATGTTGAACTAAATGTATATTTGATCAGGTTCCTAGAATCCATTTTCACATATTATTACTGCAGTTTATTATTATGATGTAAAGTAGATGGATACATAAATAGATATCCTGTCTAATTAGGCTGGTCTGCCTGAAATCCTTATTCATTTGCCAAGTAATGCATTTTTCAGTCAAATAATACAACAGCATTGATTAATCACCGTAATGTTTTACAATGTTTTTTAGAACTTCTGACCATGCATGGTATTTTGAAAGCATAAACAAGTCTTTTTTGTCCCTCATGCATGACAGCCAATTAAATTTGCCCCAAGTTTTCAGAAGTACATAAATAAAGTTGGTTTTTTGCAGGATCAGGGTTTCCTGCTTTCTAACACTTTTGCTTTCTGTAGGAGCAGGAATCTTCGTGCCAAAGCAGACATTTGTGCTTGTCACATTTTCTCTTAAGCAAACTAGGTTCCCAGCCTTCTCAGCTTTGATATAATTCTGAGATGTGATACAAGAAATGAAGAGGAAAGAGTGTTAAATTCAAGTTAAAATATGTTGTGAAAAGTTATCAATAATTCATGGACAAATGGTTGGTTGATGTGAGCAGAAAATTTTGGTTAAATATCAGTTCCTAGAAGGATTCTTTCCTGACACAATTAAGCCATCTCCTTGAATTGTCTGTCAAAAGTGGGCTAAACCTAAGAACAAAATTATATATATTTGTTGAGGGCGAGACAGTGACAGCATCAAAATGTATTAAGCTTGCCTGAGTACAAGCAAACCCACTTACCTGTGATACGTATGTTAAAGCACTCACAAGAATATTATTTTATTTAAAATGAAGTTGGAAATAAGGTAGATAAGTTTGTGAGCACTTGATTTTGAGAACTTTAACCTAAATTTCATGTTAGGAAAATCTTATCAGGTGATTTTTCTCTTACGTAGAGTGCCACCTCGCAGTGACTAGAGACCAGTTCAAGCAACAGACTGTGGCAACACAGCTACTCTACCGTATCTTACTGAAGGTGGTCATTTTAGTAATAATGCTACAGAGTTTTTCCCACACTAATACCCCAGTGTCACCTATGATTCTGTCATTAGTTGTAGTATGTGCTGGTTTAGATTATCTGCTTTCATTATTGCGTTATTCACCTGCCAAACAACGCAAAGACAAAAAACACAATTGTCATATCAGATGATAATTTTAAACACAATGTCCTATGCATGAATGGATCACAGATCTGGGTATCCATAAGACAAAGTTGTCAAGGGAAATCATGTCAATAAACAAGCAGGGAAACTTGTTAAAGAAACCCATTTTGAATTATAAAAGTTAGAACAATCAATGTACCTAATGCACTTGGATTTTTCTTAACATCCCTAGTCAAGTCCCCGATAACTCTCCAAGCTACAACTGGTGTAAGTTTACTTTGCATCCTGAGACTTTAAAATTTTAATTAGGCAATATTTTGTCCCATAGAAGCTAAACTCTAGGTCATGAGAAATATCTAGGTAAGAGCCAAGTACTGAAAATCTTTATGTACTCATTAATCTTTTTTCATACAATATTACCATAGAACTCAGCAGTTGATGTCTTTCAGAATAAAAGAAAGCAGCACCCACTAGCTTGTAGTTAAATATTATATGAAATTACTTCAATGCAAAATTTATGACATTAATTCAATACAGGATTATGAGGACAGCAGCTTTCTAACTGCTCTGATATTTTTTTCAATCCATGAACAATTGTCACGGTGAGGGCTGAACTGCCACTTCATTAGGCTTTTATTCCTGCTTCTATTCAAGTGAATGGTAAAATTTTGATAGATTTGAACACTGTAGGATCAAGGCTGGAAGACCTGATATAAAGTCTGCTGAAGATTCCCGTCGATTCTCATAGCCTTTGCAGCAGGATCCCAGATGAGTCTAAACTTGAAGCAGCTCAGTGAGATTATTTAGAATAACCCAAAACAAGACTGTGACTGTAACTTAACCCTGTTTTATAAAGTGGCAGGAAATGAAGACAGTGTTGATGGGCAGAACTCAGGAAATTGAGTAAAACCCTCAAAATCTCTCTTTCGAGATCCATCCCCACAAGCAGTGGATGCATGCTGCAAGTGATGATAAAATGCCAGTGAGCAGGGCCAGCCCACATCAACTGTTTAATAACTGCTTGCCAGATGAACAGATTGGTTGTCAGAGCAGCAGGATAGAAATACTTTGATTGCCAATAACCATAAGTGGAAATTCTGGCAAGGTCAGTTCCTCCCTCAGATCCTAAGGCTCAGATGTTGACTTGTGATCCCTGCTGAGAATGTGGTACAATGCATATAAATTAAAATGGTTTTTAAAGTAGTTAGATAGGTTAGTAGCTAGACATTAAAATAGCTATGTAAAGATATCCTAAACTGTACTGAGCAGTACGTATGCTGCTGTATAAAAGCCATCCAGACAGGACATTAAAATTATGATGCTGTCATCTCCGCATAGTCATGAAAGATACTTTTATGAGACTTCCACAACCAGCTCAGTTAGCAAATATTCCCACTTCCACCTAGACTGTATGTTCCAGTAATGCTTTGTTAAGTCCAATCTCAGCTATCCAATAACATCAATCTTTCATTTTAACACTCGTTATCCATTTATGTCAATATATGTCTTATAAAGGAAGCCTATTTGTCCTTATCATTTCATAGATAGGGACAAAGTGATTTACTCACAATCTCAAAACACTTTAGAGGCAGACCCAGCAATAAATGCAACCACAGTTTCCTGACTCAGCGCCCTTTTGCTGAACCACGCTCTACTAGTCCAATTTTCCCTAGCATCTGTAATCACATACAGTAATCTAGTTATGGAAACCCTAGTTATCTATTATTTTGCATACCAGTAACATAGTGCTTATAAAGTACGTTCAGCTCTTCTAAGAAAAGAGACACTAACAAATATTAGATATAATTAATACCTACTTTTCTGATTTTGTTTACTGTTTATCTAACAGGATAGTATTGCAGTTACCCCATCCCTACCAATCATGCATTATTAAACCATTTTTCTAAAGAAAAACCTCATTTTATTAAGGGGTCAGGGGAGATTATGAGCTATGCAGTGCTAGTAATATTCCTCCCTTTTTCCTTCAAAAAGGTCCCGTACTAAAGTGGGAGCATCTTCTATGATATTTCAGTGCTTTTCTCTATAGCAAATTGTCAGTCTGGGCTATCTGTTCCTCTTGTATGCTTTTGTATTTACAGAACACTATAAACAGTGACAACTCAATGGAGACCTTTTATTCATACAACAAGTAATTTTGTTCATTCTGTGCTTGAGCTGGTATCACTTATCTTCCTGTGGTCAACATCTACCACAACATAGGGGACACTAAGCACTAGCTTGCTTTATATTCACAACTTACAACTAAGCCTTTAGGCTCCTGGGTTTTTTTAAGGGGAGGAAAATAGAACATTCAGGTCTGTGGTTAATAGAAGACAAGCAAAATTCTTCCCAGGTCACCCTGAAATCAAATGTAGTCGAGGAATATTTTCTATGAATGTGTTCTCACAAGATATTCAAAATATTTTCAGTGCTTCCTTATATAGTATATAATGATGACAGTGTGCAAGGAGCTTCCTTGGCAATCACGGAAAGGAAATCTGGTTTGGGAAGCTGACAGATCTTACACCATAGAGATGACTATCATTTTATCCTGGCAGCTTCTTGTTCTACGCTGCCACTTTTGGCATGGCTTCTGATCACCATTATGCACTGACAGACACTATGCATAACATTTTTTAGTCAGGCTGCTGTGATGAAAAGCCTTCTACATACTGATTCTGGCTGATCTCCTTTTGCCCAGGGGTAACCCTAACAAATGAATTGCTGCAGTCAGGAGCAAATGTCAGTATACACACATTCAGAAAGGGTAAGTTTATTACTAAAGATAACATGGAAATAATACAGTAAAGTCAGTATCTAAGTACAGTGATGCCTTCACTATGGACTCCTTCTGTAGCTGCAAAGAGCCATGTTCATAAAGCTTGCTCTAACCTTGTGTTAATTAGCTATTTTGTTTCCATCTGGTTTTGTAGCCAGTTTGCCAATGAGAAATCATGTAAATAACCACAAATAGGTTTAAGATTGCTTGTTTTTCCTATGATTCTGATGATAGTCAGGTTAGCGAAGTTCAAGAGATAACAGAAGAGCCATCACAACCAATGAAGGTTGTTTGTCCTGAGTACCTTTGATCTTGTGGAAAGGAGGCTGGTTTGAACTGGAAACTAAGGTGCCAGTGACTATAAAGGGGCATTAGTAGGGGAAAAAAAAAGATCTGCTGCATGGGATCCATGTACCTAGATTTGGCACGGTGCTATGTAATCATCTGGAGAAATTCAGACTTCTACTGCACTGTATAAATGAAGATGGATTTTCCTGGGGGAATCTGGCCTGGCCTTCTGTAGGCTTTGGAGCAGACAATAGAAAAGTCCAGTGCATTAAATAAAAGGAATGGATGAGATGCCAAGCACCATGTGAATTGTCTCTGTGATTGCATATGGGACATCAGAGGATTTGGGAAAGCCTCAAAGCTTGGGAAGTTTGGGACAACTTGTATCTTGCCATTTTGTCCTCACAAGCAGCTAGGTATCCTCCACACTCACTCTGCTGTTGAGCTATGGCAGTTCCACACAGCATCTCACAACAAGTTGATTGCCTAAGAGGAAGGTGCTTTTCCATGAGCCTTCAAGGCCTAACTGAGATAAGCTGAATGCTTGTCCTTTACTATGATTCTCTTGTCAAATTTTCCAGTAGGCACTCTAAAAAATATTCTCACCGCCCTAGAGGCAGGTTCTTAATTTCCTTCCTGCCCTGCACGGTGTCTCACTCTTGCTTGTGTTGTTCTCTTTATTTTGAGGGTAGGGGACTGGGTTTTTATGGTGGCCATGTTAATCGTATCCCTGGTGGTCACAAAGGAGTTTAATAAAAGGGGTGGGTGGCTGGTTTAATTATTTTTTCCATCTGTCTTGGGAGAAGAGTGTTTTAAATAAATACAGCTCTGTCGGAACAGAGGGGTTGTGAGGCTAACGTTTTTTTGTTTCCCTTTCTTTGTCACCCCACCACCCTCCTTCCCCACCCCCTAGTTTATTTCCTGCTGTGGAGACAAGTGACTTAATAAACTATTATTTATTTGTTAAAGATGTCTCTTTCCAGCACTAACTTTCCTGCTGGGGAGATGAGTGTCTATAAAATATTTCCAAAGGTACCTCCTTCAAAGGTTTAGTGGGTTTCCCAACAGTGCACTCCAAGTCCTGTTGCTGTAAAAGTTGGTGGCTATTTATTTTTCAACATGTGTAAGAGCCCGAGTGATGGATCTAGAGGAAAGTTTTGTCCTGCCACTATTTTTTTTTTACCTGCTTCTACTTTGAGTCTCAGTTCTGTACAGCACGAGCAAACTTCCAAGCCAGCACTCAGCCTTATTTTGTTTAACAAGGCTCTGGTTTAGCTCAACTTTATACTATGCAGATTTGCTAAGCAGGATCAAGACCTTCATTTTAAACAACTTTGTGGAACAGTTGCTGAGCAGGGAGTCTTAAAGGTCAGCACTGGGCTTGAAGGCGTTGGGCTATAGATCTCTATATCAGACGGGCCAGCTCAGGTTTTTAATGTTTCAAGGAGGAGACTGTAAATAAACAACTTCCTGCTGCTCAGCATGGACTTTTTTCACCACTGACACATTGATCCATTTTTTTGAGAACAGGCATTCATTTCCATTTTTTTGCTCAGAATTCTTCTGCCATACTAAGTGCTGTACCCAGCACCTTTCTGCTTTCATCATCGAAAATATCCTCATAGAAACTGTCAATGCATAAATACTGCATGTTAATAGTATATAACATTACAAATGGCATACTTTTTTCTTCTCTGATACTGTAGAATTAGGAATTACTACTGTAGTAATCATTCAACGTATGTAACACAACCTTCATTAAGAGAATACAAGCATTACAGCCTGGTGGCCCAGCCAAGCTTAACATTCCAACTTCAAGAGCAGTTAATCTGTCCATATCATGCCCTTTGCTTTGCTGTACTGCATCAATCCTGAAATCATATAGCTGCAGGTGAAACCCCACTTTGAGTCCAATTCTTCCTTGGGAGACACCATCAAGATTCATAGACCGGAGGTATGAAGTTTAAACAGATTCAGAATTTGGTGTCTACATGGAAAAGTTGTTTATGGAGGAAGTGTACACAAACTCCCAAGTTTATCAGTCTTCTCAAAGGTGATGCCAGTCCAGTTGTTCTCAGGACAACACAAACCAGCACAAGTGCCTCTTTTAGATGACCATTGCTCATAGTAGGTTTTAGGTCAAGTTCTGGTTGTTCGATGCTGGTGTTGGACCTGGCACAGTTGTTAAGCCTGGAGTGCGATTATGCATATTCAGGAGCTAACTTCCTGCCTGAAGGAGAAGAGTACTCAGGAACCTTCCAAAAGTAAGGAGCTCTTTATGGTTCTCTGCTTCCCCCAGGTGGAGGTATCCGTGCTAGCAATTGGCTCCTAAGGCTGGCATGCCATTTGCAGAGGGCACGGAGGGCTAGAGTAAGTCTAGAGGAAGGAGCAGTTCTACAGAACAGAGTTAGCAATGCTGCTGAGAGGTTTCCTCGGCAAAGAGGAGAATAAATCACTAGGGAGACTCTGAGATGAACTGGGTGGGAGGATTAGGCTCCTGAGCAGAAGACTACTGGTAGACATAAGGAGGAAGGAATTCCTAGGTTGGGCAGTACATAGAGTAAGATTGGGATGACTGAGGTATGTGACTGACCACTGCCTGTCTGCTATTCTGGATGAGCTGTACTTGAGACTCTGCCTGAAGTCTACTTTGACCAGAAATTCTATCTTCTCATCACAGGGTGAGCTCAGTATTCACTCAATGTACATACATTACTTCTGAAAGCGTTTTGAGAATGTGTTCACCATTTAGATGAACTAAGAGGGAACAAGCTATCCAGGGAGGAGACAGAGGGAAGCACTAAAAGTACTGGCGAGAAGAGTTGAAACATTAGGAGAAAGAGGCAGACACTGACTTCAGATGATTTGATCTTTTATTCTTTTGCATTTTTAAAGTTAGTTAAGTTCTTTAAGTCTGGCTTTACAGTGGTCTCTTACATCATCTCACATTGTGAGACGAGCCAGCTGCCAACCTTGGGGTCACAGGCAGTCATGACCACACCAGGCAGGTCACTGAATGTACCTGCTTGGGAGATGGATGTTTTCAAATTTGTGAAAGAATGGAGAGGTGTTGCTTTGCATCTAGTGTGGTACCACCAGATACAAAGGCAAGGAAAGAGCCTGGAGAGGGGGTAGAAGATACTTCAGAAGTGTAACTCCTGAAAAGTTGCAGTGGTATTTGCCGGGGAGGTGCAGAGCACAGTCCCACATGAAGATGCATGGCCTTGTGATGAACAGAAAGAATGCAGAGAAAATAGAGAAGGCTTGTGAGATGGTTCTTTTTTGACAACTCAGTTGTTTTAATCACAGGAGGCCACTGAACAGAGATGAATCAATACAGGATGAGAAATCAAGGGAGTGAATGTTGGAACAAGACTGTTAGCCAGCAGCAACTGGCAGCTGTATGAAAATTTGGAAATAGATAACTAATCAAAATGCAGTCCCACAGATACAATTAGTTATGTGAATACAAATCAGAGAACAGATAACTGAATGTAAGACTGAAAATAGCTAAGAAGCTCTTCTAGCCAAGAAAATATATGAAGAGGCATCCAATGTACTGTGAATAAAAAAAATTATTACATTACTTGAAACTTTCAAATTACAGCTGCTGATATTATTCAGCATTATAGCTATGTGTTACAGTAAAACCAACAGATAATCCCAGTTTTGAAAATCTCCTTTAAAAAAAGTTGAATTGCGTAAGCTGGGCTGACTTCAGACTAGCTGACTCAGGAGAATTTACAACAGTAGTCCATGGAACTATTAGTGCTTACTCACCCACCATATTTCTCAAAAAATCTACCTGATGAACTTTGTTCATTTTGACAGAAACGTTGAAGTTATGCCGAGACTGAATTTAAGAGATGCTGCAGCAACTGTCTTAAGACTGGTGACCAAACTAAGTTGGAACTGGCATATTCAGAGTAGCTGAATTATCTGCCTTCTCTGTAGATAAGGTGTGATGCTGCTGGTTAAGGGCACCAGCTCATTGATAGATAATAAATAGTGGTGCATGCTGTGACTTGGAAATCTAGATACGTGCTTGATAAATATCTCAAACACCAGTAGAGGTGGGGAGAGATTATGAGTCATATTAGATGAAAAATTCAGTCCACTTCAGACTGTTGTTTGCCATAGAAGTCAAAAGAAAAAAAATTGATAAGGAACTCCCTGCCCCGAGTTCAGACACAATGCCTCAAAAGGCATTGGCTGTAAAATGAGCAGCAAAACGACTTCCAGTATCCTCTCAGAATGGCCTTATCTACAAGGGTACCTTAGGGTTTCTCGTTTTATCACTGTCCCAGATTTCAGGTTTTTTTCCTTACACAGAACTGTAAAATCAAATCCTGGGTCACAAATACACCAGTGTGAAATCAAAGTATTCTGTAACATCCACGGATTTAGAACGGTGGAATCTGAAATCAGCATCTTCCCTTAGCTCTAACACAACCTTTCTTTTCCTTGACTTCAAGGACAGTCTTGCATGTGTAATAAAGTAAACACTTCAAGATTTGGCCCATAGCAATAGTCATAAATTATTTCTTTGTTTGTTTTTGAAAAGCCTGATCCTTCATCCACTGATGTTAATAGAGGAATTCTTATTTGACGTCATTTGGGAGGAATAGATCCCAAGGCAGTTGTTCTCCAGCATATCAAAGCAACTATTTTGTATTGAAAGTAAATTAAAATGCAATACTCTTACATTTGCCAGGAGTGTAAATCTCAGCACCACAAATCAAATCTTAGCTGTGTATCTATGTTAAATATTTCAAATGAAACCTGTGACAGTCAGACAAGTTGTTGGATAACTAATCTTTTTAAAACTTTTTGTCAGAAGCAAGATTATTCACTCAAATGATTACTTAAAATTACTTTTTATCAGCTGAAGCACAAATTGATCTAGATTTAAAGCTTAGGTATACCAATTTTAATTTGGAGTTTCTCTGTATTTTCTCAAGAATGCTTCAGGACAGAATGTCACCTGAATGAGCTACTCCCTACACTAACCAGAAGGTGACTGGACAATTTACATCAGCATCCTTACTGAAGGGAAGGCTGATGAGTCCTTTTTGTTGGTGAGTCTTGCACAATATTATTATGGGAGAAAACAAGCTCTTTAAGAAGAGAGAGAAGTATAAAAAAGAACAATCTTAAGTTGACTCTGATCATGTGCAAATTCGAAATAATGCTACGATATTCAGAACAATTTTTACTGCAGCACTTTTAGATCATTCTCTTTCCAGTTTAGCAGCACATACTCTACCTCACTTTTGTTCTCTTTAAAGTACAGAACATTTGTGACCCTATAAATTCAATATGTAATGCTTACATCCTTATTTTAAGAAGGAATTATTCTTTTGCTTGCCATGCCAGTAGGTAATTTGGCTGTCTTAAGTGGTTTACATATTTTACTTGTTGTGGAAATCTTAGTGTGTATGTATGTGTGTATATATATACACACACAGACACGCTCCACATATATATGTAAGAGAAACAAGTTTCTTTTCTGTTTTTCCCCAAATTTTCTTTCCAGGGAAGGCAACTATTTCTAAATTTTTATAAGCTGATGGAACAGGCTTGTCAAATAGTCTTTATGAGAGAAGAAACAGGAAGATGGCTTGGTTTGCAGACAGAGGGTTATTGGGCAATTATGTTTTTTATAGAGCTGTTGTAGGACAAATCACGGGCCTGCTTTTGCCTTTGATGCTACAAGGCAGACGGCCCAATAAAGATCAGAACAAGGGAGGGCAAAGGGGGTCAGGGACAGAGCCTTCCCTTGGGGTCCCGCTTCTGCCTCTTGGCTCAGAAACCAGACACCCCTTCCAGATGCACCGTAGCCACTCATCATGAGGCTTCGTTGTGACCCTCCTGAAGGGCTGTGCTATGAAAACTGGGGAGTGCTTCAGAAAGTTTTCCCCCTGTACAGCTATTTAGAGGCTTACATGGCTGTTGCGAGAATGCAAGCATATTGTTTGCTGCCATGTGCATAAAAAGCCATCATATAAACTCTAAAGAAACTTTGTGTGAAAGAAACATGCATAGTTGTAAAACTGGCAAAACTCTCCCTGCACGTGACCCTTTTTCATATCTATTTCCTTTTGTACTGTCTGAACTCAACTTTCAGCCATTCTCTAACTTTTCACAATTAGGAAGAATTCTCCTTGGGGCAAGCTGTCCTATCAATTTTTATTTTATTTCACCTTTGTCTGTAGCATTCACTACTGGTCCCTGTAAGAGACAGAATCTTGGCTTACGTAAACTACAGTTTTGCTTGTCTATGCTGATTCTTTTGAACAACATTTAGTAGAATGGTACCTTTATTTTCATGATGGGGATTCATCATATGCCTATGTGGGGGACACTGGGGAAACTGCATCTCTGAAGATGATATTTCACACAGCGTTCCTAATCCACAAACATCTGCTGGCATTTAGAGATACTTCAGTTGGGCAGCTCATTCCCAATATAGAATAGATAAATAAATTTGAGAAAAAGGAAGTGGTTGCACATTTAACATCATCCTTTCCTCACTATTCATAGCAGCACATGACATGAACCTGAGCTGCTTCTGTTCTACTTTATTTTCCTTTGAGATACCTTGATGGTAAAGTAGTGATCATGTCCACATAAGTGTTATGACTAGTGTACTAGAGTTATCTTTGAGAATATCATGCTTTCCTCTAAGTTAAGTGGTGACTGGGATAAGTGTCAGAGTTGCAAGAGCAGGTGGCCTCCATCTTCGAGGCCTGACTGGCCAAAGCTATAAAATAAATACATACACAACCACACAGGTATACCCAAGAAATGCTTTGGGCAATAGATCTGTTAGAACAAAACTGCTTTGTAGAGTTAAAACTGTGTGTCAATTACTTAAGAGACAGTTCTTGTACTGATACTCAGTGTAGGTTTCTAAATTAATCTATTTTGATCACTTTCACCACTTTTATCCTCACAAGGAAAGTGTTTTAGCATTGAGGTTGAAGAGACCAGGAAGAGGAGACGAAGGGTAGGACAATTAGAATCACACAAGTATACTCAGTATATGTTATGTCAGGGAAGATGAAAATACGCAGAGTGTGCGAGTAGTGCATTTTGACCCTTGACCCTGCAAACAGTGTTGACCTCCTTTCATCACTCATTTTATCACAAAATTATCTGTTTAGAATGAATTGGACTTAGCTTTCACACTGTCAGTCAATTTTATATTTAATAAATCCTCTTTCTTTTTACCTTCCTCCCCTCCCAAACAGTGTGCCACTGAGCTACCTGAATACCAATGGAAAGGGGAGGAAAATGTATAATTTAATAAAGCCCACTAGTATTTGCTGTAGTTACTTGATAAATGCTTGACTAATTCCAGAGAAAGAAAAACACTGTCAAATTATTATTGGAATACCAGTTAGATTAACTAGGAATACATAAGTGGTGTATAGATGGATCAGTTCTGCTTACTACATTTCTTGCTTTTAGTTTTCCTGCTTGATAAACCTGTAACTTCTCTCCTTCCTCTACTATCAGCCATGGTTAGGCTTTTCCTGAGGTGTCTGCTGCTTCTTTTTGAGGAGTCCTTCAAAGGATTGCTGGTCTGTTGCCAAGTTTCCACTATAAAAAATGAACATGACTAGCTGGTGTTCATTATTGCTATTCACAACTCAACAACAAAAATTAAGTCTCATTCTGCATTCTGAGAGCTTAAGAGAGTTCTGAACTGCAGCATTGGAATTACCATCAGATTCAGAGCCCTGTATCAGGGCTTTGTACAAGATACACAGGATTTCCATACTCATAAGATTCCTAACTACTTCAAACTATAAGACTTTATGGAAAAGTAAGTAAAGTTTCATGTATAAGAAAGTTAAGATTTGGGGCTCAGAAGTCCCTACTTAATACAAATACTGGAAGTTTGAAAGTCTTGAAGATGACTCAATACAGGGCTTAAATCTTTACCTCCTAGAGCTGAGAAATCCGTATGTAGCCCGTTGGCTGAGCAGCAGGTCCCTGACAATCCGAAGAATTCCAAGAACTGTCCCTTAGGCCTCTTCCAGTACAGTCATGGGCAAGAGGCGGACAGAAGCACCAAGTACCATGCCTAAGACATCTTGAAGAATTAAAGAAATTATGACTGCACACTCCCTGCCCTCCTCTCTGCCTCTGCCCCCAAGTCATGTTTGACTCTAATTCACCTACCTTTGGAAATCTGCAAAATTTCACCTGTGACAGCTCTACTGACAAACAGGGGAGATCAGAGCCTTTCATCTGGGTGATGAACTGCCAAGCCTGTCAGAACGGTGGAGTATCTGTACCGTGGTGAGACAGGTCAGAGCTGCCGCAGGGGGTCTGCATTCTGACCTTGGAAAGGTTTGAAGGGGACTTTCAGCTGTACCTGCTCTTAACTCTCAGGGTCTACAGGACAGTAAGTGTATGTGTTCTTGTAAGAGACAGACACATACTGATAGACAAAAAGATACATCCCTGAGCACACACATGGGCTGGAGAATAAATTTTGGGCAGATACGGCTCCCCCACTGCCTACAATCATATTCCATTTCTCAAATGTGGGCCTCCCACACTGGATGATTAATCGGCAGGTAGGTTCTAGAAACTGATAGTGAGATAATTACATGTAAAATTAGTCTTTTGAATATCTGAGTATGAAGCCTAAAGCATGGCATTATTCACCCACGGTTGTTACACAGCATGATTTGATCCACCTATATTTCTATACCTTTAGAAAAGGATCAATGGTATTAGCTTATGTTCTGCAGCCTGGTAATCATGGATAAATTCCACTTTTCTAGGTAGAATACAGTGTTATTAAAACAAAAATCTCCTTGAGGTACTGACCCAGCATGAGGGGAAGTCAAAGAAAGTTATTGCCTTTTTCTTTCAAGTAAAAGAAAGTTATTGGCTTTTTCTTTCAAATAACATAGTCTGTCTGCTTTCCCCTGCACTGGTCCTGAGTGCAGTGACCTGGATGGCCATGCACGCAGTTCCAGATTGCAACTTGTTGATATTTCTTTATCCATTTTTTGGAACAAGCCGGAGATGGAGGAGGAAGAAGAGGAAGAACACAACAACAGTGTTGGAGGACAGAGAAGGAGCACGATGTTTTGTTGTGTCATTGGATCATTGCGGCATTTAATTTTTGATCGCATTATGTTTTCGGTATTGTAGTAATCCTTAATTTGGTCCTTTAGCTCTACCCAGATTGCGGGGGAGAGGTCATAGCCTTTATTTATCTACATTCTTCTGTTAAGCAGAGACATGTTCTAGTTCAGAGTGAATTGTTAATGCTCAGAAGCTGAAGGTTGAATGAGAAATTCCGAGACCAGATTTAGAAATACATAAGCCTAGTACTCAGAGTTTTATACAAGGGCCTAGTAAGACTTTCAGAAGCACCTCCCATCTGCAGTTTGAAGCATCTAGATATATTTAAAAATAACCTATCTGGAGCTGGCTTTTTCTGAGTGCCTTAAACAAAAAGGGCATAATTTCCCATGTTTTAAGCCTCCATTCCTTTGTAGTATGGTTGTAAGGTTTGCAAAAAAAAAGGACATGGCTGTAGCCTGCTGGAAATATGTACATATATTAAATACTGTAACCTTGATTATCAGAGGTCAAGAATTAACATTCTAAAACTGTTTTTTCCATGGTACATTTTTCCAACTATTTACTCAGCACCTTCTAAAGAAGGGAATAAAGAAACTCACTGGCATAAAATTCTTTCAGTCAAAATAGAACCAAGAAATTAACTTTAGTTGAATGCAGCCGTTCAGGATGGTCACATTACCTTTAAGCAAGCTACCTCAAAGACTGAGGGTCTCTGCAATATGAACTCTGAAATATTGTTCTGTATGACACCATATACATAAGAGAACATTAGGTGAATACTTAGGAATTTCTCAACGTGTTCTCTTCCAGCTTCACTGTATCTGACCTTTGGAAGGAGAAGGCTCTTATCTGGACATTTTGCTATCTGCTTATGAAAATGGGTTCTAGGTTGGGTTTTCTGCAGGCTTGTGATCACCTGGATTAATCGACTGAGTAGCTCATTGCTGAGTATTAGAATAGAGAAACATGAGGATGTCATTCTTGGTTGGAAACAGCTAAACTATCAACTGATAGATGTCCATGCACTTCAGCTCCTGTTACAAAATATAGTATCTCCCACAATTAAGCCTCTCAATAATTAATTTAATGGAGAGGGGGTGTCTGACAGCCAAATCAAGATATAAAAAAACAGGTTCAGATTACACCAACTAAACTATTAATTTTGCTACTAAAACGAAACAGAAAATTCTACGTAGTATTAAAAAATAAGCATTCCAATTCAAAAGAAAACAGACCTAGCCATTTCTTGGAGGAAGAAGAGAGAGAGGGCATTTATAATAAAAACAAAAAAACCAGAGTTTATGTTCATAAAAGAACTTGCCATTGCTCTTTATTTGTTGATCTCTTACTGAAGGCATCCACCAAAGTATTTAGAAGGCCCAGTTTCATTACCCCTTTCTATCTAGAGTAAACTGAGCCTGCATCTCACCTCTCTTGAGTGGCCTGAACAGCATACTACACTTAGTCTTTCTGTGCCTAGACTTAATATTTCATTCAAAAAAATAAAATAGAACTACACGTGAGTGATCAAGAGCATCTCTCTATCCCCAAATATCCAGCAGCCTTGTGGCTTCTTAAGGAAGATGCAAGATACAGGGTTGTCAAAAAATGAATCATTACTTTTAAGACAGATTATTAGTTACAGGGATGAAGACTTTGTCAACTTTTTTTTAACCCTTCCCTTCAGCTGAAGCTTTTTTCTCATGTCAACATTATTTTTTGTCAATGTGGGAAATTTGCTGAGAAATTTTCCTATCTTAACCCATTACAGACACATTTTTCGGCATACATCTTGACTATAAGGTTGCAGTTTCAAAGTCAAGGTGGGGGAGGTAGGAAAGGTGGCTTTCAGTCAGGTGAAAACCAGTTATGAGAACATTAGTCATCTATTAGTAACATCCCTAGTTCTTTGGGGTACTGAGTTGATACAAGATTACTTTAAACTTTGCCTTGTTTCTTATAACTAATGACCATTGTAACAGACAGGATGCTGGGATTGATTTAGCCATGATCTAATCTAATTTGACTCCACTTGTGTGATTTGATAGTGGCTCCAAGACACTGTCTCTCCAGTGAGAAGATTACAAGGTTTACCCAATTTAAATAGTCTCAATCAGTGAAGTTACGGAACTGTGTTGCATGTAAGTGCTTGACAGAAGGACAGTGACTGTGTTCATCTAAAGTGGAATTGAGAGGCCTCTCGAGGCAAGTGCCTCAGTGAAAAGCAAGTGCTATCATTGTTCTTTTCTCTCTCCCTAAATTTAAGACACTGAACTGTTAAGATCAGTTGCCTCAGGTTAGAATGTTTCTCAATGATATAACAGGATACTCTTCTCCTGGGGAAAGTACCGTGTCTAACTAGTTAGTACCTCCTTGCTGTTGGCGATTTATTTATAATGGCAGAAGCCGGAATTCCCCTTTCAAACTTTCCACAGTAGACAAGGAAGACAGTAGGCTCTAGCTGTTTGTTGGGGTTTTTTGTTGCCTTTTTTTAATATTCTGTTTAATATTTTCACTCATTCGTAGCGCAGTCTAGTGCTTCAACACCTATGAATGTTTTCTCCCTCCCCATTCCCTCAGGTGTACCAAGGAAGTTCACAAGTAAATTGCAACTAAGCATGTGAATGCCAAGTTAGCTGGACCAGTAGTAAAATGCAAAAAACAGGACACAGCAAGATGTTCTGGGCAAGTGTTGATCGCAGAGAGAATCTGCTATGACCAGTGGAAGGTAAACCTCAGAGGGGAAGCAGCCACAGCATTGCTCTTTTCTACCTTTAGATATCACAGAATAGCCTCAGTGAGAAACTCATAACTGCTTAACATTTCAGAAATAGATTCTGCAATACATTTTGAGCCTCTCTGCTGCTCTGTTGGCACAACAGACCCTTGCAGGACTGGCAGAAATGGCCCAGGAGCAAGCTACTGCATGGAAGGGCTTTTTCTCATCACCTAGTCCTTATATCTAGGTCACTGGAACTTAAGAGGGATGGAACATAAGAGGAATGCTGGAAAGTAGGAAGAATATGAAAGTGTTGGGGTGATTCTACACTAATGCTATGGAGCAGCCCCTGGAAAGCCAGTATAATTACAATGGAATAACATGAAGTTCAGCATCGAGGTTAGTATCTAGTATCAAGAGCAACGTGTAGTCTTCCATATCTTGTCTCTTCCATTAACAAAGGAAGAAAAAAATCTGCCTGAGCTTTTCTTAAAACTTTCCTTATTCTTTTCCTTTCTAATTCTTGCCAGATATCTCCCACAAATTCTGTAGAATAGTGAAATATTATATCTGTAGTGTTTGAGGAATCAAGAAAAAAGTGCTTGAACTCCAATTTGCTGCTTTTCCTCAAACCTCCTTCCTTCTTACCTCTAGAAGATGTAAATTACATCACATTAAACTCCCTCTTTGCTATGGGGGCAAAACTAAAGTGCATAAGGGCAAGAGTGGGAAGGAAAAAGGAAGGGAAAGAATGTGATATACATGCCTCTATAAAGCGGGCAGGTTCAAAGAAGTGCAAGTTTTACAAGAAATGCACAATGTTATAGGTCGCTCATATCCTGCTAGCTGTGCACCAAATGCATGAAGGGTGATCTCTGAACTCACTCAACGTCATTGTATTGTGACCGAGCTCACTTACCTTCTTCAAATCTGACCAGATCCCATGTATTTTATTTTCTTTCTCCCAGGCTTTTTAACAAGTATCCAGCTGTGTGATTTGCAAATGCCTTCCACAGCCATTCTTAGCTGCCTTGAAACAAGTGGCGCTTGATCAAGTTTGTTCTACGAAACTGATAGACCTGCCTTGCTACCCTGACATTTAGGGTTCTGTCACTAGACCCAGGAGCTGATGGGAAGAACGCACAGGTGGCAGAATCTTAAGGCAGCCCTCTTTTTCCCCAAATAAAAATATCAGAGAGGGGCTTTCCTATCCTCTTTGTAGAAAGAAAGAATGAAATCCCATTTCACCCTCCTGTTCAGGACTGCCTGCCTGTACCTGCTCCTCCTGCCTCTGCTGGTCTGGTGTGTGTTTGGAATGAAAGATTTTCCCTGCAAGCCACCCTGAACCTCTTCCCTGGCCTGTCAGACTCTCTTTTATCAGCATAGGTTTCTCAGTGGGCCACAGTGATTTACTGTCCAAATTGTGCTGTTCTTTGTCAGAGATTGTGATCGAAAGCCTTACTTTGCAGGTAATAAGAATCTCTTCCCTTTCCCTCATGTTCTTTTCTACCTTTCTTCAAATATTGTTTTACGAGCCCATTGCTTGCTATCTGCCTGACACAGAAGCTGCACCTCAGGGCATCATTTTCTCACCTCTAAGCCAAAGGGTTACTGCTTTGATGCTTGGTTTGAAGAGCTTGGAACAACTCCACATAGGGTATCTACCATGTCTCCCCAGGGCAATCTACTCAGGTGAGGAAAGTTTCCTGCATGGTTCAAACTGGCATTCTGGGTATTGCTTTTCTGTTTCGTTTTTCCTCCCCGAGACAAAAGGAGAAACAAACCTTATCTATTTGAACCAGGACATGAGCCTTTTGATCAATACACAAGAATATTCAGGACCTACTCAAAGAAAGTCAATTTTTTTGAAATAGTAGACACAATCCTGATTTTTTTGAATCCAAAGCAAATGCAGTTGAGAATCTGCAGGATCTTTTAAAATCAAAGAAGATGTCTCTAAAAACAGAGTACTCAGTCTCCTTATCAGTGGTTGTGGTTCTACATTTAAATTAAAAATGGTAGCTGAAGTCATGCAACCAGAATTCTCATTCACTTTTAAAGTAACTTTCAGGATTTTCCTGAGCTGCAAATGCAGGAGCTGGGTTCAGATTTGGATTGCAGTGGCTACACATAGCTGGGTGTGTGTTAGTCTGGCCCTGGTTTAGCCTGATAAGCCCATCTAGATGCTATTTAAAACATTGGGATCCACTTTGAAACACCGATCTTATTCAGAATTTATCAGGCTGGAGAATTAGAATAACCTTAAACATGAAGAAGTCTGTAGCTGCTAGATCATGAGTTCAAGCCTTTATGTTAAAGTCTAATATACACCTGAAGTACATCTCTGAAGACTTATTTCATTTTGGCTCTAGTTCAAGTTTGTACCATCAGTACACACAAATCCTTACCCAAATGTGACACTTATTTAACTTTTCTGATGGACTCAGTAGCTCTCTGCCGCGTGCATGTCATTGGGCACTATATCCTTCTCACTGAAACTCAGCTAACTGGCAGATCCTACCATAAACTGCTCAGCTATCTTGTTAACTAAGAAACCCTGAAAAACAGAGAATCAGTACAGGAAGTTTCCCTCGATTTTTCAGTACATCTGCCACAGTCTCAGGGTTCATTTATCTAGATTTTTAAAGGGCTGGCACTCTATGTTTGGTCTCCCATGCTGTTTTGGGAAGTGTTCTGAATGCTTTTGTTGGGCATATAGCAAAGTTTAAAGAATGAAATAAGCACTGAACATCAAAACATTTTATAAAAGGAGAGGACTTAACATTTATCAGATGCTTGGAAATAGCAACATTAACAGGAGTGGGAAAATGCCTATTATTCATTACATGTATCTAAGGGTAAACTTCGAATCCTTGGTAATTTTGTTCTTAAGAGGTCAATGTAGCAATCAGGGAAGAGGATTCTGGATTATGGTATGCTTCCAAAAAAACAGAAAAAGACAACTATCCTTTCACTGGCCACAACTTGAATTACTACTTGTCAAGGTTCTACACAAATAAGAAAGGTGATGTTTATCTTAAGCAAACCAGACATCCTACTGCTTCATTTTCATTAACATTTTCCCAGTAATTGTGCTATTTTCAGAAAGATCCCGTCTTGTTTCTGCCTAAAAGTTTGCATTCTGAAACTATAGCCATAACCTTTAAACAGAGTCCTGTCTTGAGATGCCTTCATCCTTGTGGAAAGATTTTGATAACAGCCCATAAACAGACACTGCAAATACTTTACATCTTTAATTCAAGCACGAATACAGCAGATCAGACACATTCAGTTGATGATATTTCAAGCACAAGGCAATGGAGATGTCTAGACTACTCATAATTCCACTCTAAACGGATTTTTTTTTTCTTTTTTCCTCTTATTCTACATTGAGGTATGCAAGTGTATGTTTCACTATTTATCTTCATACTGTAAAAATGTGTATTTTACCTTATCATTTTTCTCAAATGCATGTTATTATCTTGGTGTACACCTGAATGGTGATTTGACAGCCTATCATTTTCACATGTTAGAACACATTTTAAAGTGTCTATTAAAAGAGCCTGTTCTTAACACCAGCTACATCACCCTTCAACAGGGCTGCTTATTAATCATCATTCACATAAAAAGCTGTTTCCTTTGACTGTGCAACAAACACAAGAAAAAGAAAAGGGCAAAAAGGTAAAGATGCATAGATTCTTTGAGATTTAGCTAAGTGCAGTTGTAGCTTGCATGCCATCTCAAGATGCAATCTTGTCAAATTCCATGCATTTTTAAACAGAATTACAGAGCAATCGAACGATAAGAGCTCCCAAGTAAATGCAGCATTGCAGTGAGTGACGTAAGTCATGTAATTCATTGGGTGGTATGTTTACTAAACATCCTGCAGCACTCTTTGCAAGCACAGAAGTGCTAATCCTGACATCCCGTCCAAATTCCTCCTGTAATTATATTCCCTCTATTAATGCCTCATTGAATTTTCAGTGGATACTTTATATTTTTGCTTTCTGTCCTGAACTATTGTGTAACATTACCCCATCACGTTAAATGGCTGCCCATTTATGCCCTGAAGGTGGTTGCAATTAAGTGGTGGGTTAATGCTACTTCTTTTTTTCACCAAAACCAAGCTTGGGTCTTTGCTGAAGCAGAAAACTGCTCCTGCATTTCTTAGCTCCTGGAAGAAAAAGCAAACATGAACTTCACAACTGGCTACAGATTGTGCTGGTACCAAGAAAGTCAAGAATACCCGTGTATTGTGTTTGCTGTTTCACTGAAGGTCCAGAGACTTCATGTAATCTGAAATGGGCAAATACATTACTGATAGTCTGTGAAACTTAACAAAACAGATCAGATCAATAGCTTCCATTTATTTTCTTTCTAAAGCCAGGAAACCTGATCCTGAAGTAACAGTAATAATAATAAAAAACCTTATACTGAAAACTCTTTCAAAGTAATTTTGAAGTCTGTAAGGTGCTTTCCACTTGACTTCAGTGAGCTTTGGCTTGTGCCACTTGGCATCCAGCACAAGTCTGTTTTTTCTCATTTAGTTGTTATGTGTTCAAGCTTTGGGGTTAGTATATGTCTGAAGTAAGAATAAGCTTGATAAATGTTCTATTGCTGTCTATAAGCAGAACAGTTGGATACCTACCAGTATGTAGGAATAAAATGCTACCTAAAATGGTTATGGTGTCTAAAATGCTATCAGCTGTGACTTGGATGAGTGACTCAGTTTCCTAAGATTTGAGGGCAGAAATGAAGACACTCTTTGTAAAGCACCTTGACATTGTTGTCAAGGGCAACAAAAAAAGCTTTTACAGGTACATCAGTGATAAAAGGAAGACTAGGGAAAATATGCACCCTCTCTGGAAGGAAACAGGAGACTTAGTCACCAGGGATATGAAGACAGATGAGGTACTTGATGACTTTTTTGCCTCTGTATCCACCACACCATCCAAGACACAGAAGGTAAAGGCAGGAACTGGAAGAAGGAAAAAACACCCAGCGTGAATCATCAAGTTTGAGAACATCTGCACAAGTCCCTGGGACCTGATGAGATGCATCTGCATGTCCTGAAGGCACTGGCAGATGAAGTGGCTAAGCCACTGTCCATCATATTTGAGAAGTCATGGGAGTCCACCTGTGCTGCTTTTGGCTGGAGTGGAGTTAATTTTCTTCAGAGTAGCTAGTATGTGGCTATCTTTTGGATCTGTGCTGGAAATGGTGATGATAATTCAGGGATATTTTTGTTATTGCTGAGTGGCACTTACAGAGAGTCAAGGCCTTTTCTGCTTCTCACCCCACCCCACCCGTGAATAGGCTGGGGGGGTGCAAGGAGTTGGGGGGAACACAGCTGGGACGGCTGACCCTAACAGATATCCCAGACTATATAGTGTCATGCTCAACATACAAAACTGGGGGAAGAAGTAAGGGGACACATTTGGGGTTATGGTGTTTGTCTTCCCAAGTAACTGTTACATGTGATGGAGCCCGGCTTTCCTGGAGATGGCTGAATACCTGTCTGCCAGTGGTAAGTAGTGAATAAATTCCTTGGTTTGCTTTGCTTGCATGTGTGGCTTTTGCTTTGCTTAAACTGTCTTTATCTCAACCCCCAAATTCTTTCACTTTTCTGATTCTCTCCCCCATCCCACAGGAGGGGAGTGAGTGAGCATCTGTGTGGTGCTTAGGTTGGCAGCTGGGGTTAAGCTGTGACACTGGTGAAGTTCCTGCTGACTGGAAAACAGGTAACAAAAATGGAAATAAAGACTCAGGAAACTACAGGCCAGTTAGTCTCACCTCTGTGCCTGGTAAGACCATGGAGTGAATCCTCCTGGAAACTACACTAGGGCACACGGAAAATATGGAGGTTGCTGGCAAGAGCCAGCACAGCTTCACTAAGGGCAAATCATGCCTGACAAATTTGGTGCCCTTCTACAACAGGGTTACAGTGCGGGTGGATAAGGGAAGAGCAACCATTGTCTTCTACCTGGACTTGCACAAAGCATTTGACACTGTCCCACATGACATCCTTGTCTCTAAATTGGAGAGACGTGGATGTGACGGATGGAGCACTCGGTGGATCAGGAATTGGCTGGATGGTCACACCCAAAGAATTGCGGTCAACAGCTTGATGTCCAAGTGGAGAGCAGTGACGAGTGGTGTCCTCAGGGGTCAGTATTGGGACTGGCACTGTTTAACATCTGTGTTGGTGACATGGACAGAGGGACTAAGTGCACCATCAGCAAGTTTGCTGACAACGCTGAGCTGTGTGGTGCAGTTGACACGCTGGAGGGAAGGGATTTGTCATCCAGAGGAACGTGGACAGGCTGGAGAGGTGGGCCCATGCAAACATCATGAAGTTCAACAAGGCCAAGTGCAGGGTCCTGCCCATGGGTCGGGGCAATCCCAAGCACAAATCCAGGCTGGGCAAGGAGTGAAGTGAGAGCAGCCCTGAGGAGAAGGACTTTGGGATAGTAGTGGATGGAAAACTGACTGTGAGCTGGCAATGCACACTCACAGTCCAGAAAGCAAATCATCTCTGGGGCTGCACCAAGAGCAGTGTGGCCAGTAGGTCGAGGGAGGGGATTCTCCCCCTCTGCTCTGCTCTTGTGAGACCCTCCCTGCAGTGCCGTGTCCAGTTCTGGGGGCACCAGCATCAGAAGGACATGGAGCTGCTTGAGCAGGGCCAGAGGAGGCCACGAAGGTGATGAAGGTGCTGGAGCACCTTCCTTATGAGGACAGGCTGAGAGACTGGGGGTGTTGAGCCTGGAGAAGAGAAGGCTCTGGGGAGACTTTATAGTGACCTTCCAGTACTTAAAGGAGCTACAGGAAAGATGGGGAGGGACTCCTGATCAGGGGTGCAGGGATAGGATGAGGGGTGATGGTTTTAAACTAAAGAGGGTAAATTTACATTAGATATAAGGAAGAAACTCTTCCCTGTGAGGGTGGTGAGGCCCTGGCACAGGCTGCCCAGAGCAGCTGTGGCTGCCCCCTCCCTGGAAGGGTTCAAGGCCAGGTTGGACGGGGCTTTGGGCCACCTGGGCTAGTGGAAGGTGTCCCTGCCCATGGCAGGGGCTTGGAACTAGATGGTCTTTAAGGTCCCTTCCAGCCCAAACTGTTCTGTGATTGTATGAAATGTACAAGTGAACAATGTTAGATAAATGTGACTACCAGCCAAGCACAGCAAGGCCAGTATAATAAATTCACATTCAGTCTTTTACATAAGAATGGATGATGTTCAAAAGACTAAAAGACAAGACTAACAGGGATTTTTCTGCATGACATCTGGATAAGGTGCCTATGCTCATTATGAAGTTTGATTTACACTATAAATCACTCAGAAAAATATAGTTCTTGATTTAGTATATGCAGAAAGGTAAATTTGATAAAACCTGAAATCCCATGAAGCACAATTAACCTCACCTGATGTAGCGACAGCCTCACTGAATAATAGGTTTGGAGGACTACAAACAGCAAAATGCTGTGACCATGAGGAACAGCTTTCTTATATTCACCATACTGATTTACTACTCTAGACATCAGTTTCCATCTTTTGAGGAAACTAACACTGATGATGGCTAGTCTAGGAATAAAAAAAGTGCACAACAGCAAAGGAAACTGCATTGGGTAAGTCTGAGCAGAAATGTTCTGTTGCATGTCTAGCAACCTGACTACCCTCTACACACGCTTATTATGTAAAATCTATAAAAGTAGACTTGAAAGCAAGTTATTTGGAGTTCTTGCTTTGTGATTGATTCCTGCACAGAACTGCTTAAAACAATATAAGCAGGACACTTTTTAGATTACATTTTCCCATTGGAGCTTAATGTTATAATGAACCCCAACAACACAAAGCCAAATACTAAGAGAAAAACAAACAAGAACTGGACTTCGTGTTCAACCATCTGCCGCAGCCACATGAGAATCAAGTAGATATATTGCCATATAGTCAATAACTATTCCAGAAGAATAAAAGCCTAAAACACAGCCCTTAAAATATACAGCAGAGCAACATTTACCAATAACCCAACTCCAATTGTTAAAACTGTAGAGTTTGAAGGCGCTCAGTGACAAGTAGATATCTGGGTTGTTACAGCAGGATGGGACTGAGCTTCTGAAGCTGTCCCTCTATTAAAAACTGCATAGGGAGATAGCGGCAACACATTTTTCTTGATGAAGATAAGATGGCTGAATAAGGAAAACAACTGCACTATAGGAACTGCTGCCCTTTAATTGGTGATAAGTGTTATTACTGAGTCCTACTTTGGAAGTATATTTTTTTCTTATAAACATCAACTAGCCAAACCTCAGAGAGGCCATGTACATCTGCTAGAATGCACCTAGCGAAGGGCTTCTCTGGTGTAGCATTTCAGTATTGGGTTGAACATCACACTGAGAAAAAGCTGTCATACTGAATATCACACAGAAGGATTCCAGTCCTTTCCTCCTCTCATTGAAGGTCACTCTGCTCAGTGTCTTGGAAAGAGACAGCTCTGATGTATGGAAGTCTCTTCAACCTTCATACATTGGATATATCTACACCCATGTGAGGGGTGACAATTTCAGAACTTATGTTGGCAGGCTCACTCTCAAGCATCTGGACTATCTGGAAGAGCATCTGTGATTTCCCCCAAACTTTTTTTTTTTTAATAAGAATCAGTGCATTTTAGTTCCATAGGAACAGCCTGCCACTCTCCTTCCCCAACACTGCACACCCATTTGAGAGCAGACACCCTTCAAAGGGGCACTGAAAGAGTATCCAATATACGAAGAGTCAGTTCTTAAATTCCTCATGTAGCCTCTCAGTTGAAGCAAGAACTTTTATTGTCAGTGTTTTTTTTTTCCTTCAAGTCAGATTTGAATTTGTTCTGTGTTATACCAAGTATTTGTGTGATCTGCCTGGAAGTGTCCAGCATTAGCGATTCTGGTTGGGAGATAGTGCTGTTTTTACTGTCCTCATATGTGGCATTTCTTACCCTTTCCTGAATCTGAGCAGCATTTGAGAATGAAGACTTTAATTAACAATGGCATCTCCACCAGCTGCTGGTGGCTGCTGTCTTGGTTCAAAGCAGCATCTCTGGTCACACTTGACAGGAGGAGAAAAAAAAAAGAGAATGAGACCCATAGGTTTGCAGTTTTGTATTCATGTTCTTTTTAAAATTGTGTTTGAGCAGTTAGGAGAACTGAACTGTTTAAGTTTCAGGGCTACTTAATTTTTTCAGGCTCTTAATTGTTGAACCAGCAGTTTAGAATCTTAGTCCCCTCTGCAGTTTTCACATTGCTTGTGTCAGAAAGGATGTCACTCATCAGCCAAGTGCCCACTGGCACAGGCACTGAAGGTGTCCAAAATGCCAGCTGCAATTAGGCATTTCTATTATGAAGTTCCACAGTTTGTGCCAGTGATGGTGAGAACAACTTCCCTCACTGTCTCAGCACTAAGAAAATCAGTGTCTTTCCTCAGGTACTCACACTATCAACAAATGGAGGCACACAATACAGAGTTTCAGCATGTAGATTTAAACAATATATGACCCTCTTACGCATCCATCCACTGCTTAGAGAGCAGAGATTGAACTAACCTCATTTCTGTCCTCAGATTTCTCTCTAAAATAACAATCTGCTATGTGAGAATTTACTAAACAGCTTTGCTTCCCATTACCAGTCATGTTCAACTTCAGGGATGGTTTTTTTTTTTAAAATTTTAAAATACCATGGTCACCCAGCAGAGCAAGGACAGTCAAGAAAAATAGTGTACTGGATCTTAGCATCTCCTGCTAATGTCAGAGCTGACATAGGTCTTGCTTTTGTCCATCATTTTTGTACACAGATAGTATGTGACTGTAGGTTAACACAAGGTTTGGCCTATAAACTCTAAACTGATCAGGGGTTGAGGCAACCGGCCCTACATTTCAGCATAAACTACTGTTCATAGGCAGTTATCTTGAGTTTGCAGAGCCAGCAGTTAAAGTTGCGATCATTTTACTTACAAAGTAAACACTTTTGATCTGAAGTCTTTGCAATGCAATACAAAACAATGCTTCCTTCAGAGTTGCTTTTGCCATAGAATGGCCGAAGGGGCCCTTGTTCCAGTCCTGGGGGCTTATATGGGCCTCTGAGTTACCACCTCAGGTGGCTTAACCTACCTAGTTGTAACATTCAGCTACCACAGTGCTTCATCCTACGCAAACAGAAGGTTTTTTCTCCTTGCTGCAGAGCAAACAGGTTTAGATAACGCAGATTTGCTTCCTTCAGGGATAAAGACGACAGAAGGCTGGAGCAATAAAATCCATTATATATATCTTTTTGTATCTCCTTGTCATGAACTTCTAAGAAAAGGAACTAGAGGATCACTACTGAGAAGAGCACTATAATTGTAGCTCCTGAGCACCGCATGTAGAAGATTGCCAAGGCAACCAATCATTCCACAGCAAGGGCAGAGGTAGTTGAGTTAAGATGAGGTTGTTACAAACCCCTGCTGTGCATAATCATATAGTAAGCAACATTTTTAAAAGGCTCTTGTAAAAAATAGGACAGAGGGAAAAGGAACAAGAGAAATTAATTTCCTCTATTTTTCTGCTTGTTCACTGATTGAGGTACAAGAGCAAATTATATGCATATCCCGCACCTGAGGACACTGGGGGCTGGCAGGGAAAAGCTAGCTGTTTTCTTCACAAATATAAAGCAGATCCTATGACAGGTAGGGCAGTGGGCTAGTTTCATCTGGAAAAGATACAGTTTAGTTTAATGTATTTTTAAATATGAAATCTGTGGACAAAAGTGCTCTTCTAATGCAGAAGCTTAAGTCATCGCTGTTTTTGTTACAAATTGCATTCTTCAGGGATTGTTTGAAGTCAGCAAGCTCTTTTTGTGAGTAGGATTTACTCATGAAGTATGAGATTTGCAGATCAAATCCCTAAAAATTAAAAGGGTATGTCCACAATATCCTTCCACCAGCAGCAGACTCCTCTGAAGTAGTTCTTTCCCTAGCTTCTCCCATCCTGTTACTCCTAGCTACTTATCTGAGCTGCTAGAAATTGGCTGTTATGGCAGTACAGTGATTCACAGGGCTGGATGATCAGCTGAAGCAGATATATTTTTCTTGTTCAAAGTAACCTTTACAGGCAGCTATTTCAGTGATTCAGTCTGTACTGCTGCCCCACAAACAGTTAACCGGCATAACTGAGAGCAGCACCCAAGGCCATGACTAGAAACCCCTAAGCCAGATTCACTGCCAAAAAAAGTCTGCCATAGTACTTCACTGAACAGAACCTGTCACTTTTCTAATTCTAGACCCTGCTTTCCTCCAGTGACCTTCCACTTAAACAAGGAATAATTACTGCTTCACAAACGGCCCTTTCCATTGAGTTCGCTTCTTTCCTGTTTTAAGTCAAGCTGGCTGCTTTGCTAAATTGTTTACAAACCAGACTGGTAGCATTCTAGACCCACTTGCACAGATTCCAATTTCTACAAGTTTAAATTACTCCCATTTTCTGTAGCTAGATCTGCATCTATTTTCTACTCGTTGCAAGAAAAAACACGCCACCCAAACAAATTTCAGCTCCCGCTGATACAACACACAAGTTACTCGGTGTTTCTTACTGCTTATTTCCTCCACATAGGACATAGAGCATCACCCCCACAGCCTAATATGAAAGACACGGTACTCAGCAACACCAAAAGGAGGAGGATCAGAGTGGAACTGTGTTTCTAACCCTGGTAGTGACATGTGATATACTGGACAAATCAGTTCTCCAGCCATTTCTCCGTCCATCTCTTGCTTATTCAGCTGTGGTGGTGTCTGAACAGTGACTTTACTGGGGAAGGGGCCACATGCACAGATAACCTCCCACCAGCCCCACAAGGGTGCATCCATATTTAGGGCTTTGGCACATATAGAAAAGTTATTTTCCTTTATACTTCCAGAAAGTGGAATTGCCATGTGTATTCCCCTATCACTAGCCAGCTGTATTTTTGCACATGGGTCCTTCTCACAGAACCCATTCCCCTGTCTTTTCAAGTGAAGACAAAATTATCCCCATGAAGCCAGACACATGCGAGCATCACCTATGACTGTCCTACAGTGATGTTGTTTGTGTTGCATAATTCAGCAGCAGCCATAGCATGGACTGATTTAAACTAAAATGTAAACATTCCTCAGGGATGGCATTTTCAGACCAATACATCTTGCCACCATATACAGGCAGAAAGTTTCCTCATGGCATCTCAAGTGTTCTCGCCTGTCACCTGAAGAATATATGTTAGTATTATTTTAACTGAAGTTGGGAACATACTAGAATCTTCAAGGATGGTGAGTTTGATATGTGCTCAAGATCCTGAAAGTTACTTTCCCTGTTTTGTTACAGCATAATGTCAATCTTTCTGCCACTGCATGAAGTTTTCCTGACGACTTTACAGTCCACCAAGTTATATTAAGAAAGAATCCAGTTATGATACAGCATGCACCACTGCATGAAGCTCACTTGTTTCAGGCATTTCTCTCCTGTGCCAACATCTGTGGCATGGTATTTGACAAATAATAAGACAAAAATAATAGTTTTGTTATCTACAACTTTTATCCTACCTAGATGTAACAGACAGCCTTAGTATTTCCTCAAAAAAAGGTCAACAACCTTGATATTTAAATAGTCCTCAGGAAACTTCAGTTTGTACAGGATAGTCAAGCTGTCTCTCAGGGCCTTTGGTGTTGCCCTTCTCTGTGGGCTTAACTATCTCTTTGCAGAGAAACAGGGGGGGACTTTCTGCTGCTTCTAAAAGGTCTTCCCTGCGATGTTAAGATTATTGTTCTTTTTTTCAGCCTAAACTTTCCTCCTCGATGCTGTAGTAAAGCTAGGCAGGGTATAGGACAGTAGCTTGCTTAGTTGGAACACCAGTTAAGCTTTCTTCTGGATAAAGCATGCCGAGAAGAACTAAGACGAGAAAAATCTTACTTGACACCACTAAATGTCGAAAGGGAGAAAAGGCTGTGAAACAGATCAGAGTATGGCACGTTCAAGCAGATGCACAGAGAGGTATAGCTATTTTTGAACTCATTATCCCACTATTTATCTTTATTTGTATAACCTGAAACCAAACAACTGCAATTAGTATACTCTGAAAAACTGAACCTAAAACCTTGTGGAGGAACAGATGCTAGCTGAAACACCACACTTGGTAGAAAAACTGAAGCACTGTAGCAGCCTATGACTGTTCTCTGAAGTTTTGCCTTAGAATAGCCTTGAAGCATCACATATAATAAATATGACACAAATCTTTGCTTTATTGGCAACTAGCAGAGCTGATTAGTATTCATATAGGTGTCTAGTGTCAGACTAACTACAGAGCTTTCCTGCAGTGTTGTCTAATTTAGTGAAGTTCCAGCTAGACACTGCATGTCACTGGGCCAGACATTTCTTTTACTAAAATTAGACTTCAGCTCATTCTTAAACTTGTAAGGCTCTACTCTGTATGTATGTTTGCCCTTCTATACATCCCCCCCAAATGAAAACTGACATTCAAGGAACTGAAAAACAAGTTCTTTAGTTAGTACAGGATCCTCATGGAAATTGCTTCTTCCACACGCATGAAATAACCAAAGATATGGACAGTTCTTTATGTAATATTCTGAACCTTTGGAAGGATATTGGGTTGTCCTGCAGTTCAAATTCCACTTTAATATTGATGTTTTAACACACACACACCTCCCTTCTATGATCCTCAAACTGACTATCCTTTCATGGACATATTCTATTCAGCTCTTTTCCCTGCCTTCATTTTAGTAGACAAATGGGTCCCAGTTTCACTGTTATCCCACTCTTCCTTTAAAAAAAAAAATAAAAAATCTTTGTTTTATACATCCACTTCAGCCTACAATACCACATCTTTTCCATAAAGAATTTAGGTGTGGGTTTTGTTTGGTTTTGGTGAGGAAGGATGCTTTTATGTTGAGGCAGACAACTGTAGTTCAGGGTATTTAGGTTCTGCCCACAGGGCTTTTCACAAAGTTAGCAGTATATGTAGCAAGTCATTACTTGACTTCTGTGGCATTGCTGAGAAAGATAGGGATAATACTTCACTATTTCAAGGCGATGCAAAACTAGAATAGTGCTTTTGAAATCATGCTGAAACAGCCTCTTTTCCCTCAAATAGAAGGGGCAATGGAGGCAGTAGTTTGTTAGTGTTATCTATTTACCCAATCTCATCTGTATTTTACATGTTTTTGCCCTGTGGTTATGTTGAATAGGTAGGAATACTGGAAATATGATTATATGCTGTGAAGTAAATTGCTCTTATTTGCTGGTTTGTCCATAAAAGCTTCCTGGAGTAGCTCAAAGGTAATTTTTGCTATGTAAAAGCGGGTTTTACACACCAATGAAAATTTTATCCTCTTCACTGTCCTCATTGCAACCTCACAGTGACTTGTGTCTCTCAACCAGGTTAGTGAGGAGGCCATCTGGGGTGACATGCCTCCCTCATCTAGTAATAGCTGGTTTAGTTTGAGTTGCACTTCCAAATTCATCTGTGCAAGCATAAGCTCAGAGCTTGGCAAGATCCATCTTTGAGACATGATGGCTCTCCCTTCACTTGAAGCTGACTGCAGCCAAGTTCCTTTCTAGTATGACATTGAGGCAGGACACAGAATTACTATGGTTGACAAGGCTTTTTCCCAGAACAGAAATAATATAAACGATATTTGTATAACAGCTCTATGCCCACCTTATCTTTTCTGTGACCATAAGAAAAGAATTGCAGAGCACTAGGGTCATTCAGTTGGTGCTGCTTGGGCTCTTCTGAAACTGAGCCACAGATCAGTGACTGCTTTCTAGCAGACTTTTGCCTTTGAAAAAAAAAAAAAAAGTAGGGTACTTCTACTTTATTCACTCTGCTTTACTCAAATTTCAACACAAATTGTGCCTAAGTAAGCAGGAGAAGTGAGAACTGTCTTGAACAAAGCTATAAAAGTCTTGCCTAGTTTTACAGGCTTTACAACCCCAATCATGCACACATGCTTCTGTAAGCCTGAAGTGCCTACTAATGGCTTGGACTAAGAAGACAAGACTCTTCTGAACATCTGGTTTTATGGCTGTGATTTGGCTCAGAGAAGTCAGAAGCAGGCCTCCTCTTGAGGCCAAACACGGAATTCCCAGTCCAGGGAGCAAGGAGTGGGAGAGAAACTAAGGTGTTCTACACGTCAGCACTGTGCACTTTACCCAGCTTACTCCAGATGGAGAGTCTTATGTTTGTGCTGGTGAAATTTTGCCATGAAATGGGAACCTATTTCCCTTCCCTTAAATTTGAAACAATGCAGATGGGTCTTCAGCTTATCAGGCCTAAGATGTTACAGATCTGTCTCTCATTTTTCACCTGAAAGCTGTGCATTCTGATGTCTCTCAGGCCAACCTTTATCTCCCCAAATACAATGTAGGAACAAAAAAAGTTATTAAACTCCAGGGAGAGACTGGTTCCTTTTCTGAGAGATTTTGTTCCCTTTCCCATTCCCTATGAATGTCATTGTATCTGCTGTTTGCTGAGCAGGAAATGCATTATTAAAGCAGTTTCTCCTCCATAAACTGCTTTGCATCTGACTGTTTCATTGTAAATCCATAGCCACAAAGTCAGGCCACCTTGGGATAACCCAATGTGAAATCTGACCTGATGAAAATGGTTCATGCCTCCCGGCCTGCATTGCAACCTGTGAGAAGGGCTTTTATTATTTATTCAAAACCTGTTTAAATCCCTCTTTTTCTGAAACAACCATTTTAAAAATATTAAACCACCACAGCTAAGCTGGGAGATTAAACAAGTTTAAACCTTATCATCGCAGGTGGGATATTAGTTCCAATAAAATGAGGAGAGATGGCAGGCTGCATGGTAACTGGAGCCCCTTCTACTCAGTAACTAATCACCGAGAAAGCATTTGGTTAAGGAGGGGGAGAGCGGATGAGGGAGCGAGACAAACAATGCATCCAAGCTCCTGGCAACCCTAACTGTTTACCATGGTGATGCACAAAAGGAAGAATGCCATGCAGAGTAGCAGACCTGGATCTGTCCCCATAACACTTGCCCTAGATTCAAGTGCTCTGGGAAGCTGAAAATGTGACCTTCAGATATTTTTTCTGTTGGGTGATGTTGCAGCTGGACAACACTGTTCCAAGGCTGTCAAAAGGATGGAGAATATTTACCTACATGTCTTCCATTACACAGTTTTCTTTTAAATGTTAAGCTATCCATGCCTCTCTGCCAGTGCTCCACTCTTGTACTTAGAGTTTTTAAAGGGAGCCACAACCCTTCTGTGGGTTTTATTAACCCAGAATTACAGTTTCATTAGAAATAATTGACTTAAAAACAATCAAGCTTCAAAGTTCGCAGGGGGAGGTATGACAGTTTAAAATAGACCACCCCCCCCCCCCCCCCCCCCTCATGAGAGTAAGATTTGCTAATAGGCCATTCCTGTTCAAAGGCACCATACCTGCAGTTTTCCAGTCAGGAGTAGCTTCCAAGAACAACTTAAATGTCTCACAACCAGATCAGCCCTTACCTCCTTTCCCCAGAGTTCCCCACAGACACAGGCTTGTCTCTAGTCCTGTGATGCAGGGCCACAAGTGGAGGTACAGAAGACAGCATGGTGAGCCCCAGCAAGCAGATTGGGCACTTTTAACTCTGCAGCATATACATGCTAAACAGAAGAATCCTGCAATGCCTAACAATATGGTAAAACCAGAAGCTTTTACCAGTACAGATACTTGACCAGAGTTGTGAGAAAATCATTTAATGCCAAGAGAAATTACACTGGTTGCTTACAATACTATCTTCCTTTTGTCACCAGCATTGAAACCTATGTGCCCAGTAAATTCCTAGGGCATCTTCCCACACACACATTTATGATGGGGAGGATGTAATATAAAAAAAAAAAAGTACAGGCAAGGTTTTGAAGGACTACATAACTGTCCTGAGTGAGGGGCAGTAATCACTCAGTACTATTTCAGGAATTCAAGTACTCCAGCCATGAGAAGCTTTAGTAGGAAAATTCTAACATGTAAAAAAACCCTCCACTATGATCTAAAGTAGCTGAAGACAGAAGAGTTTGGAAGCATAAGTCTACTCCTGTCCCTCACTGTTGATTCTGAAAAAAAAGTGTTAAACCAGAAACTAACACCCTCCACACGCTTCCCCCTCCCGACCCCGTCCAAAGGAGAAGGAAAGTTTTGACAGTTGTGAGCTGACTAATTTGGGCTGGACAGCTTTCCTCTGGCCATCACTGAGGCAAGTTCTGGGTGCACCTCAGTTTGTTTTAAACAAACCTGTTGCTAACAGAAGAATTTGTGCTTTTACCATGTATCACAGGTACTTAGTTCCTTAGGCAGGCAGGCAGGGTGATTTGTATAAACCCAAATCATTAAATAGCCCTTGGCCACTGCTTAAAGTGAGGCAAGTACCTGCCTGAGCTATGTACTTAAGAATTTAAGGGAGGAAACAAGGCAGGCAAAGTTAATAGAAATCTCAGAGAGTTAAAACACAAGCAAAACTCCTAGAAGGAGAACTCTGGAATGTTGCATCCAGAAATACTTAGAAGGAATCTGAAAACAGCAAACAAGGTGTTTTGATGTCACAGTGGGGCCACCAGTGGGTGTCAAGGACATAAACGCACTGTTAGAGATTGATGGGAGAACTCACGGATAACCTTGCTGGGTCACTGAAGAACAAGGGAGAGAACAGTACAGCAGTGGGGCAGATCTGCAGCAGGCATGGTGCAGGGCCAGCTATCAGGGTATAAATGAGCATACCTGCTTGTATAGCTGCAGCCCTTGATGACACCATCTGCCTCTCCTTTTCATTAACACACTCTTTTTGTGGGAATTGTTAAGAAACCTTCGGTTCTGATTGAGGGACCACCACCAAGGAGTGGGAGAAGGTTGATTTCACTGAATTGGAGATTTCCATGAGATTCTAATGAGTAATGCGTAAATGGACACACAGGGAGGATCAACATGGGCCACAAAGCATCCCCATCTGCTTTCTCTTGAAGGATGGACTTCCTACTTAATGTGGTTTGGATACATTTCCAACTATCATCTCCAAAGGATTAGAGCGATTGCCCCATGTTTAGTGGGGGTTTGTGTTGTTTGGGTTTGTATTTCAACATCTCCCTCCCTCCACGTATAGTTTCTGCTGTCTGGGATGTATTTTTTTTTCCTCAAAGTGACACAGGCAGTTCATCCACATTCAGTATTCCTATATACAGCTTGACTTTACTCAGAGGATAATCACCACTTCCTCTCTCAGCTACATTTGTCTCTTCCTGTACACCAGCAGCTTATACTTACTGCTTGAGATATAAAACATGTTTAAAGCTTGATGCTAAAATATTGTCTACTTCACGACTGTAATGCCTGCATCAAAGAGGTGTATAGAAAACCTCTTGATCTGATGTGCATGGTTATATATCACCACCCTAGATTATCCACTGTTGCCCAGTTCATACTTTGAAACCATCACAAGACCAGCCTGTCCCGAGGATCTGTTGTAGCAGGTGCTGTACTTTCAAGTACAGTGACACAACAGCATCAATAGGAACAGAAAAGTGCTACATTAATTTGTTACTAAAGCCTGGAAGCACTCATGGCACCTGAAAATCCTGGAGTTGCTGACATGGTCCACAAGATGCCCGATACTGCCTTCCACTCTCACGACATAGTCCCGTGAGTCCAAGACAACCAAGTCCTCAGTGCAAGCATTCTTTGTGTCTGCTTTAACAGGAGTAACCCAGACCTTTAACAGATCTCTTCCATACACAAAATTTCGATATTTTGCCAGACTGAGTCCAAAATCCTTCTATATTTTAATATTTATTAGGCTTCAACCCCAAGGACACCACAGAGAAGACACCCCCTCCGGCAGGAGGCGCAGCAGTCGCCAGGGAGGGACCCACACCCTCACGCCCGGCCTACAGGCAGGTAAAACCGCGCTCACCGGCACCACTAACGACTTGGACCGTCAAGGGCAAGATTCGCACCGGGAACTTCAACCCGCCGCAGCCCCAGTGCCGAGGCGGCGCCCCGGGAGGTCCGGTGGACAACTCGGCCCGGGTGTGCCCGCAGGCCCCTCGCCAGCGGCCGCCGGGCGCGGTGCGGGCCGCGGGCCCCGCCAGCCTTGGGCTGCGGCGCCACCTCCCGGGGCCGCCGGGAGCGGCCGGGCCTCGGCCCGCCCGGATGGTCCTTCCGAGGCTGGGTGTTACTGGGGGCGCCGGGAACGTCGTTCCTTTTATTCCGTCCAGAGAATCAGAGCAGGCGATCCTTGGCTTTGCGCTCAGGAAAGCTTCCTGACCTTGCATACAACACCACCACAAGATCACAAGCTCTTTTCTGTACCAAGACAGCTGGAACCTGACTGCTCAGGTAGTGAGGAAAAGTGCCTGAACAGGGGAAACAGAGAGCCCTCCTGCTTCCTGAGCCGGTGCCGAGCTGTCAAAGGCCTGGAACACGTGCCCGTGCAGTGCACGCAGGCAGTGCCTGGGAGTCGAGCACAGGTATCGGTAAGCACACGCACACACAGAAAGCTGTCAAGTCCCAGTTCAGCCCAGAGACCCTCCCAGACTATGCAAAGCCTTTGTTCTGGTTATGACCTTTGAAATGTGATGTATGAGAACATAAGATGCTGTTGGGGATCCTTTGAAAATTCTGTTTTAGTGTGACTGGGTATGTCATTTCCATATCAGCTCCTGTGTACACATCCCCATTACAAGTGCCTGTTAAATTCACAGTCCTTGCTAGAGTGTCAAACACTGTCAAAGGCAGAACCTTCCAAAGCCTGAGCAGCAAGGAAGAGCACAAAGCATCCTTACGTTCTAGTGATGACTTGGGCTTCACTTCATGAAAGCAAATGCCTTCCACAGCTCCTCAAAGTCACACACCACCAAGGGGACTAGAATTTTCCATACGAGTCCACCAAATGGAACAGCCTGGTGACTACAGTGGCTCAGAAGCCTCACAGCCCTAGCTAACTCTTTAAGGGAACTTAATATTTGTATGCCAGCATAGATCTAAGGATGCACCAGTATCCTGCTAAACATCCTCTGTAAACAAGACCTGGGATTTCATGGAGGCTTCAGCTCAGAAGTTTTGGAGAAACTGGATACTGACAGCAGGAAACAGAATTGACTTCTTCATATCACTGCAGAGACCCCTCCCATCAGCTCAGTCATATCCTCTCATGTCTTCTCAGCAAGACATTTCATCCAGCAATGGCTCTTGCTACTCTTCAGAAGAAAATATGTAGCAATATCATTACATTCAGACGTATAAAACGCAGATTAAAGCTGCTTAGCTTGAGCTGAAGTGGGATTCTAAAGTGTTTTGTAAACTTGGACACATGCTGTCAGTTGCTATCAGTGGAGGCAAGCACTAGCTACAGGACAGTATCTAGCTACTCTTGTTACCTTCATCCCCAGAAACAAGTGTCAGAGTTGTAACTGCAAGAATGTTCCTAGATGCTTGTTTTCAGTCTCTGCCCTTCACTGTAAGGGTTTTTTTCCCCCGTCCTTAACAGAATGGCACAGATGACTGAACAGAAGAACAATATTTCAGTTTCTCTGAGGCCTCTTTGCAATTCTACAGGCTTTTGACACATTCCTGAAGAAGCATAAGGCCTCATGTAGTGAATGATTCAGATAAATATCAGCCTGGCAGCTAAAGATGGAGCAAGAGATGAATATAGAACTGGCTCGAGCTTTCTGGAACCTCTTCGCAGTCTTCAGCCTCCTCCCCTGGTTCCCATCTTCTTTGGAAAATAAACAGCTCTGATTGTTGTGCACTTGAGATTATGAAAACATCAAGTCCATTAGTATTTGGCAAAGTGCTCTCTCATTTCCTTCTGATGTAATAATTGAGAGAGAGGGAGCAGGGACTGCAAAGATAGCACAAGGCACAAGTTAATGACCTTCTCGCATGTATGTGTGGGCTCTTTTATAAGGAGCCTTTTCCAATCCCCATCTCGCCTCCACTCATACTGTTTCAGCTGAAACACTGCTTCAATGTGGCTTTTATTATTTGATCTGATGTCCCTTGGCCAGCCTTCAGAGGCAGCTAAATGGCAGGCAGGTGTGGGGGTCTAAGAGACAAAAAGCAAATGGAGCTAATGCTTCAACAAGCCTACTGCACACAGTCATTCAAGCTTCAGTCTCAACAGACAAATGCTGCTGTTGCCAAATTCTTGTTGCTTGCTTTGGTTTCTGTTACACATTTAAGTTAAGGGGGGGGCATGTCCTACTTCCCATTTTGTGGAAGATTCTTTGGAAGACTGAAGGCCTGATAAAAATCAGGACGTGGGTGGAATGACTAAGTGTAGAAAGGGATCAACTGTTGAAAGAAAATTAACTGAGGTCAATGGTTACTACTCTATGAAGTATTGTACTGACCACCCACTTACTTGGTTGCCAAATTTGTGGCTTTACTTCAGGTACCTAGAGCCAAATTAAAGTGGGATAAATTCCACACAAGGGTATAGTGTTCCCTACTAGCTTTCTAGAGGCTTTACTTTCACCATTTGAATTGCTTCTAGAAGCTTCCAGAGATATGTAGCTCTCCACATTAGTTTAACTGGAACTTAAGGCAAAAATATCATCTCATTTGAAAAACAAAAAAACTTAATTTGACAGCTCAAGTCTTGGGAAAATAAAGATTACCCCTTGCCAGGTGGTCTCATTTGAGCACCCTGCCTTGCACTGACCAGTTACTAGGCTTCCTGAGCCAAAAAAAGGTGGTAATAAAGATGCTTCTTCTCTACCACAGTGAAGTCCATAAAGTGCTGAAGCTCAATCCTTCCCTCTGCCATGTGTCCCCGCTCCCAGTGGATTCACAGTAGTCAGCACCCTGGAAAGAGGAAGCATGTGCAGGATCACAAGTGGGTTTCAGTGACGTACTCCCTCCTGTCCCCAGGGCTGCTGTCAAGATTGATAGTGCCAGAAGGCAAGTTAGGTGTTTCCTTGGTGCCTAGAGAAGTCGTCCTTCCCCTCTCCTCCCAAATAAGGGTGTGCATACACCTCCCTCTTCCATTTGTATCTGTGTTTCAGCAGGAGAGGTAGGCAAGTTAGCTTGATGTATTCCAAGACACAACAGGGTTTGGACTGTTCCGTTTTTGCCACCGAGGCACCCCAGGCTTACGTGCTCCAGGGCAAACCACGTATCCTTTGTGCAGCAGCATTGGAAGACTGGCAGAGGGGATCAGTTTTACCCTCTTTACACCTCCAATTCCTAAAAGGAATGACGAACGGATTACAGGATTGATCTGTCCAAGAAGACACGTGATTTTTGAAAGGCCCTTTAGAAGGGCCCCCAGCTGATTTCAGGGCTGTATAACAGTACTTCCATGCCATACTAATACACCCTTACATTTAATCATGAAAGATTTCATATCATAGAAAAATGGTCTTTTCCCAGACCTAGCTGCAAGTATAGTCGTTTTCTTCTTCCCTGGACGTTTTCTTTCCCCATATTTTATACATGCAAAGGCACATACATTCTTACTCCTTTCTGCCATACTTATGTGGCTTCAGCTTTGATTTCATTGATTGCACACACCAGTGTCTGCAAAGCTGCCTTAAGTAAGTTGAATCAGTTGGGAATTCAAGGTGATTACATTTTTCTCCTTCAGATACATTGTTTTAGTTAAAAGGCACTCTGGCTGCTCCATAACAAAACCAGACACAGTGGGCCCCATTGTCCGACTCTTGGCCAAGGTAGCGCATATGGATTAAGTGATGAATTGCAAAAAGGGCCTAAAAGCCAAGCTGTAACTTCACAAAAAGGCCATTAAAGGTGATCGCTGTCAGTAAAGTGCCCATTTAGAATGGCTTTTATGACCCTCGGTCTTCCAAAGATGTACATGAGCCACAAATCGTTCAGTCTCCCAGACTGTTGCTGCCCAAGAGACAGGAGAGGCCTTCTGCAGAGTGACAGATTCTCATCTGATCTTGGCTGGGAGAGCTGCTTGCTGTAGGGATGGTGGTTGTAACGCTGTACTATCCACTCCCAGCTGGTGAGGAAAAGCAAGACCTTGGTCCTGGTCAGAGACAAGTCATGAGTCTAACAGCACTGAACCTTCAAAGATGGAAAAATAGCGGGGTTGGGGGGTGGGGACAACACAACAAAAAAAAAATGAAAGCACACACTTTTCTGGGTTTTTCTTCTCCCTTAAACTTCACTCCCATCAATTCTGCATAAGATTATTTATGTCTCCATTTATCCCTTCATATGGTTTTCAGTGCATCTATAAAGCACTGCAGAATGCCAAGTGCTTCACAGATTTCTGGTTATTAGAGGGGAGTTACTTGGCACTTGGGTGCAAGATAGGACTACAGAACAGATATCAAGTAGGACAGAAGACTTTCTGTCATGAAACTTATGGTTGGCCTTTCTCACTCCTGTCTCCCTGCCATCCAGGTAGCACTGCTGTCATTGAGACCATCACCGGTTTTTTAGCAAGTACTTCCTAGCAGCAAGTTTTTTACTGGACTGAAATTTCAGTCCATGGAAGATGAAGAAAAAAGTACTTATCCCCAGAGATGATTTTCTTACAGTTGAAGGTAAAAAAAAAAGGGCAGGGAAGGGTACTCAAAAGTATAGGCTTGTGAATCAAAGTTTAGGTCACCACTGATGATCAGGCTTTCTAGACTTCCCGAGTAACTCTTGACAAGTCAGTTCCATTTTCTGTGCCTCAGTTTCTCTTTTAGAGCAAGGTTAAGATTATTACTGTACTACAGAATGATGACTATGCCCTTTAGTTCTGATCTTAAGTTGCTTTCAGGACCCTGACTAGAACAGGCTATAAAGGACTGAAGTGCTTGTCATTTAGAGGGTAGATGCCCCTAGTGTGAGCCAAAAGATTTCCCATTCTTAAGGGGCCCAGTCAGGGACCTGATTATTTTTCCATATGGCAATTAGAGTAATATCTGCTGTTCATTGTTAGAGCAGAGTATAGACAATATAAAATATTTTTCAAGTTCCTTCTGGAGGAATATAAGCAGCTACTACAGCCTGTTATAAAAACATCCAACACAGCTTGAAACCTGACATTTGCAGTCAAATTCAAACCTAACCTACATAGTTAAAGAATTACAACCCAGCTAGAGCAAGCATGTGTTCTAGAAACAGAAAACACAAGACAAAAAACCATTAGTTTGCCAAGAGACAGCCCCAAACACTCTTCTTCAGGTAGTGTCAGTGACCAGCCTCCACCAGCCCTTGTTTTCCACCTGAGGTGGAAAAGAAGACAGAACTTACAAATACAAGGTGTCAGAACCACTCACCATGAGCTGTGGCATACTCTATGCCTAGTCTGTACTGTTCCTGTAACCTTTCCTTTTATACTTCAAACATGTAGGAGCAGCAGTCACAATCCCAGGCAGAAAGTCTGAGAAAACTTTTTAAGCAATACCATTTAAGTACAAGGGTAGGCAGCTGGTAAACAGAAGACTTGTTGATTTTGGGAAACTGAGGAAAGAAGCACTGCATTTATGACAGCTAGACGGAAGATATGAGGATCTACTCCTAACAGAGAGAGGATGCACAGGAAGAGCAGAGTGTGTCAAGGATATGCAAAATGCCTCTTAGGCAGGGGTCTAGACAAAAAGGCCAGTCCGTAAATCAGATGATTTAGCATAGGGCAGTATAGTGCTCAAGCTTAGGTTTTTTTCTCAATTCCTTCATCAGAATTCAGGGAGATGTTTCCAAGACTATCCAGTTTGGCAACCCAGAAGGTTCTCAAATACTTTTAATAATAGCTCTGTAGACAAAACAATATGGAGGGCACACAACCTGTTTGCTTCCATATATTCACAAGCAAAGACTGTTTCTATAAGCCCACATGAACTTAGGGCTTGCCCTTCAGATATGTAATGAGAAAAAAAGTCTTAGGCTAAGAAGTACACTGTAGTGGTCCAAACCGAATTAATCTCCTAACCAGGAAACAAGAAATTATTAGCAACCAGGTATTGTTTTACAGTCCTTGTACAGCTCCCTATAAGAAAGCCAGCCTGCTACATCCTTCCAAGTAAAAAGCCCAAACAAATCAAATCATCATGTCAAACAGCAGAAAAAATACCAACATTGCAACACATGCACAAAATGTTTATGAGCACAAGAGAATTCTTCTTACCTTGCAGGCTATTATAGCTAGAAACTAATTCCAGAAATTAGTAGAAGTTCCTTAAATGTGAACTGCTTAGAACCACTGCCCCCAAACAGCTTTTTAAAAAACAACAAAAAACCCCCACATCCTAACCATGAAGGCCTCAAATAAGGCTTATAGAGCTGAGGGAGGGGGGCAGCTGTGTGTGTATGTATCTATCTATGTATTCCAGAAAGGCTGAATGGGATTGGTCAGCAAGAGAGAGACAGATGGCAATTTAGGATTGGCTGACAGCAGAGACGGGTGAAAATACTGAATGAATCAAGTCCTCCAACAAGAAGATAATTGTAGTGGGTTGAGCCTTGCCCAGATAGGGATGTTTTACTATAGCAACATATCTACACATTGTCAACAGTACAGTATTTCTTGGGAAAGCCCAGACTGCGTGCTGTTTCTGCTCCAGCAGGCATGCTGGGTATTTCCAGATTTTGTTGCTGGGATGGAGGCTATTCCAAAAAGAATAATCACTTAATTCAAAGGCATTTCATCTCTACCTGCTGCTTCTGCCCATTTGATGGTAATAGGCCTTTCTACAGCTGTCTGTTATAGACGATAAAAGGTTTAGGATGCAGCTGGTTTTATTCTTCCGTATCAGTTTGTTTTCTAATTGCTAGAAGGGAAACTCAGTTTATGTTGTAGTCTTTGTACTTGAATCATTCCTGGCTGTGTGGATCTCATCTAAGGTTTGGTGATTAAATTTTCATAGTGTAACAGATACTTTTCTGAAATTCCATGACTTTTTCAGTTTAGGATGTTTCACCAGAATGTTATTCTGTAATAAAATTGGAGTTATTGGAGGACTTCTAAGAGAACCAAAAATACCTTTTTGCTTTTCTGTATAAATGCAAAATTCTTCAAAGTTGACACTAAGAATTTTTGAGGATCCCAAAACAGTATGGGATTTCTAAGTTTCCTTCACTGAAAGGTTCCAAATAGATTGGAGGAAGAAGCAAGTTTTTCCTTTTCAGAACAACCCTGAACTTTGAAAGGCTCTTACATAATGAGACTTCTACCTCTTGTATGCTTTATATGTAGCCTAACATAATTTAAATTAAATTACTGATACTTTTGAGGTATGTCTTAGAATTTTGTAGAGTGAAGGGATCTACATAGTTTATGTGAAAGATAAAGAATAGCTCAAAGTGTTGTATCAAAACACCCTCCTCTTCCATGTCTCTGTTTTGCCTTCACCTCAACTTCGATTACTTCCTCTTCACACTGAGCAGCAGAAGAGAGCACATTTACTGTCATAGTACACTGTACCACCAGTCCGAGCCCTTCACCCAATCCTTTTTCTCTTCTGTGGAAAATTAAAAGTTTTGGTTTCAATAATCAAAGCACCTTCCAAGAGTATGTTCCATCTGCAGCAACTTGGAACTGCCATGCTTGCTGTGGCATGCAGATAAGGGCTGGTCTATGTTACTGTCCATGTTTGCATATTACGTAGATATCCTGAGCTATCTTCAGCTAGATAGTACAGATTCTGAAAGATGTCATGGCAGTGATTTAGACTGTAGATATAGCATGATTGCCTGGAATTGAAGACAAGCTCGTACAGTGCACATGAAGGCTGAGCTGGCAATGTACAATTAGCTCGAATAGGTTTTCCTGAGCTGTAAGCTCACCTTTCCCTGCCATGTACACATACTTTAATGGCATAGACTTTCTAGAGGCTAAATCGTGCCTGAGTTTCCTTACATGCTAGATTAGAAACTATAGAAGATGAAGGAGAAGGGACTAAACCTAATCCTGACTGTTACTATCAAGCTTTACAAAAAGCCGTTCATACAAATTCATTACAGCAGATTCCTTACAAATATTTTGATTGCTTCCAGAAAGAAAAACATGCATCTTTCTTCTTCATAGGGGAACTGAAAGGAGTGGTTCATTGACTTCTGTGTGATGCTTTGAAATCTCTAATTTGGTGGACTTGTGAAATGTTAGATGATCGTGGTCTGAAATTTAGAGGATACTGCAACCCAAAGCAAGTTAGTCTGCGCAGAGACTGGAGCATTAGATACCTCGTGTAGCTGAAGTGAACAGTCATTTCTCACTTTGAGATCAGTAGCTCAGCAGTGTTTCTTGGGCAGCTGCATTTTCATTCCCTGCTTTCTCCAGCTCCTGGCTGAATGTATTGTTTCAGACATCAAGGAAGGCAACAGTTTTGAGGGCATTTCTTTCTCCACAGCACCAGATCCTCTTCTAGCACTGCCTTTCTGGCCCACCTGGCTTTGCTGAGATCCCCTTGCTTTGACCTTCACTGGCCCTTAAAATTTAAGTTTCTGCTTCAGTCAAGGTGTAATTCTGAGCTGTAGATCAAACTTTCTCATTTCACTTTTGACTGAGAAAACTAGCCAAGGCTGTGTGCTGTAACCAGCTAAGGGAAATCTTACGAAGCTGATTGCAGTTACTTGCTCTGATGCAGTTGTTTCTACATGAGGAACTCCCTCCTCACCACCCACCCGGACATACACGCTCTCCTCAGCTCTAACAAAACCAGTTCTTTTGGCACAGTGCCTGTGTTTGGGGCTTCACTTTGACATGCCATAGCCTCACACATTGCTGTGAAGGTGTTGGAAAGGCACCACAGCCTCTCTCAGAGCGGTGCTCTTTAAACTTTCCACTGATTAGGGGCCTTTTAGCACTCATAGCACTCAGCTGGCTTCTCCTAATGGATTTTTCCTTTTCATTGAGACTTTTTTTTTTTTTTTTTTTTTTTTTTTTTTTTTGCAGGCGTTGCCAAAGTAAACAGTCGTGAATGGTGATTTGGAAAGCAGGGGAGAGAAGAAAGGGGCAGAGAATCAGAACTGGTCCAAATGTGTCCAGACAAGCACTATATATCAATTGGTATGTGTTGAGCTCCAAGTTCTGCCAGAGCGAAAGTCTCTGGGAAAAGGAGGACATTTGTTGAGAGGCCGGCACAACAGTGACAACTGCAAGGTCTTCTTTTGCACCAAAGATGCCCAGCCTATATCCTTGAGACTTTAGGGGGAGCAGGGTGTGAGCTTGGCATTAATCAGCCTCCTTCTGATTTATTTCCAAGGTCTCAAAGTCAGGAGACATTTGAGTAATTCAGACCTTACATAGTTCAACCATACCAGTCCTTCACGGCTCTGAAGTAGATAATTTAAACTTTGGCCACCTTGCTGTGTGGGAACATATCAGGCAGTATCTCAAAAGAAACTCCCTTCCTCTGTGCTGCTGTCGTCAGTGGAAAACCCACATCTCTCTTTGGAGGTGTTCAGAATTTGGTCCAGGCCAATAAGGAGGGCTGTGCACAGCAGCTGGATAAGTGTGCCTGTTCACTTTTGCGTAGTCCCTGAATGCACTGCAGATGTGTATTATGGATGTGATACATTTATGGCCTGCATTTTTTTCTATCTGTCAAGTAGGGCATACAGCTCTGAAAAAAGTTGTCCGAGATTTTACAGTTCCCCTTTTGATTCCTTGACACGAAGTGTGAGAGGGAAAAAGCAGACCTTTTGTATATGAAGATCTTCCTTCCCTGTCCCATCTCTGTACTGGTTTGGTCCTTAATTTCGCCAGCTGCTGAGTGCCTGCTCTTCTGCTGCCTGCTCAGATTAATCACAAGAGTTCAGACTTTTCCTCTTCAGTTGGTACTTGCTCCTTGCTGGAAGTTTCATCTTTGTTTCATCTTGCAAAGCAGTGAGGATCCACTGGGCTCGTTCTGGGCAAAGGTGAGCGAGCTCCCTTTGCAACAGGGTATTCTCCTCTACCGACCAGAGCATAATTCATGGATAGAGAGTTTGGCCTACTGACAGCTTAGACCTGGTCAGAAGTCTCAAATGCTTAGGTCTACAGCCGGCCTCCTCTCCCCACAGAGTCTTCTGAAGGTCCAGGGACAGGCTCTCATGTGACTTTGATCCATGCCAGGGATGGATTCCAGATGGACACTTCCCCAGCCTTGGCCTACAGGCATGTTTCACACAGCATTGATGGGGTGTTAACGATGCTAAAATTTCAGCCAAGCTTCTTAGACATGCTGGGTTGGGAATGGGGAGAGTAGCTCTTTAATAAAAACCTGATGTTAAGCAGGCACTGTTACCTGTAGTGCAGCCAGAGGAGTTATCAGTACACCTGGAAGAAGGAAGTGAGGGTACCGCCTGTGACCCACATACTGAAGCAGCAGTGGATCTCCATGTTTCACTAGCCTCTAGCTTGGGTCAGGGTCCCGGCTGAAGCTGCTGTTGGCAGGGCGGAGCTCACCATCTCGAAGAGCTGCGCTTCCCACTCGGGCGCTGCCCCGCGCAGTGGAGGGGCTGCGCTGAACCAGGCCGTGCCCGGGTGAGGACCCGGTGCTGGCCCTGCGCCCTTCAGGGGAGCGATCGGCCACAGAGCTCTCCCCGGCGCGGTGAGGCGGCGCGGCGTGGCCGGGGCTCGGCCGTGTGCCAGCGGCCGCTTGCTCCCCTGCCTTCCGGCGGGATTTGCCATCGAGAGCTGCAGTGTGGTCCGGAGCAGAGGGGAGCCCAGAGGGAGGATGCAGCCGGATCCCCGCCAGAGCTGTGGCTGGCTGCATCCCTCCGGTCATCTCCTCAGTGGGGCCTGAGCGCTGCGGGACGCACACCTCTCCAGGTCAATCCTGCGTGTGAAGGGGTGTCCCAGCCTCCCCCTGCCCTGCAGCCCTCCCTGTTTGCTGCTGTGTGAGGCCATGCTGTGTGAGGCCATGCTGCGAGCAGGATGGAGCTGAGCCATGGGGCTGTGCGTGCGGTGCTTGAGGGGCATCACCAGCACTCCTGCTGTGGTCAGTCTAGTGCGGGGAACTGACTGGTCTTGCTCTGTTTCCAGTTAGGGGAAAAACCCAGTTTATGAGGGTGATACATCTTTGGTGGGCCTCATCATTGTTGTGGTTTAACCCCAGCCAGCAACTAAGCACCACACAGCCGCTCACTCATTCCCCGCTGGTGAGATGAAGGAGAGGAACAGGAGCTTCTTCTTCATCCCTTACTAAACGAGTTGACTTCCACTTCCATTTTTTCTTTTTAGTTATAGGGGCAACTGATAGTGTCTGGTTTAGCCACAGTGTCTGTTTTCCCTCTCTTCTCCTTGAGGGTGCTGCATAATACTGAGCAGTGTTTGGGAGATGCTAGCCTGGGCCCAGCACAGAGTGGCAAGTTGGGCCTCTTTGGAGAGGCCAGAGGCCAGAGCTTTTTTTTTTTTTTTTTTTCCAAGCAATGTATCACTTCATTAGGATCCTGCAGTTGTTTGGGAGTGAAGTTCCAGACCATTGGTCTTGCTAACACAAATGCTGATGCTTTTTGATAGTGCCAGAGTATCAGAACTACCTTTCTCCTGCCTGAAGAATGCCAGGCCAGTCCCAATCTACAGAGGCAGCAGAGTTCAGCCAACGTAAGGCAGGAGCCTTGCACTCACAGCATCCTGGTGCCGACACATGCAACCAAAGCTCCCTGCAATAAGTGGTAAATGAGAGAAGGGGATGGCACAGATTCAAATTAATAAGATCCAGTGTAGCTTATAAGGCAGTTCTGGGGCTTGAGAAGCCAACTGTGAAGGGCTCTGGCCTGAAGTCGGGAATGTAGGGCTGGAAAGCACCACTTAGACAAGAGGCACCAATCCACAGGCAGTTCTCAGTAGCCAAAAAAGGGATATTTTGGACTATCCATCAAGTTCAGAGGCCACCTAGTCTGCAAACACATCCCAACCCTCTCTACGAGATCAAGGTACGTAAGTCACAAAACAAATTTAAATCTCACTTTGAAAGCCAGAGTGGCTCGGCCTTGTGACATGCTACGTTTGTCCTACGTAACATCCAGAAACTAAGGTGTAATCGTATTTTTATGGATACAAAGGTTAGAAAAGCCACCTTCTCCAGCTGAACTTTCCTCTAGTGGAAAGATGTATCCAGGAACAGCGCTGGGACGGGCAATGGTAGCTGCTGGATGGAGATGACGCATTCTAAGGCTGGAGCAGTGTGGATCTGATCCATGCCTAGGACTGCCAAAACTGCAGTAGGTCCTTGTGGTTCCTGACTGTCCAGGACTGGGAGGGGCTGAGACACGAGTCTGTAAGCAGTGCTCTGCACAAAGCACGGGGGTTTTGGGATGGATTGACAGTTGCTGTGATTTAAGATGTCGTGTGGCTTCACACATATGGCTGGTAAAGCGCCCCTTCATTTCCTCAGTAACCAAATGTGAATCGTGTCCAGGGCTCTATTGCCATCCTCCTGAGAATCAGCAACCTAGCCTTCTGATGCTCATGTGTGACAGTAACAGCATCTTCATAGTGCTTGTCCTTTTTGCCCTCCACCTCGATCCTCTGGACCAGTTAGACCTTGCAGTTTCTCCCTCTTCTCCCTGAGCTCTGTAAGGACCCTTGAGCCTGATCCAAATTCCACCAAAGTTGATCTCATGTAGATTTTTAACATTCCCCGGGGTGTTTAAATGCTGAAAAGGATGGGTGGGTGGGTAGAGTCCAAACAGTTCTGGCTTTCCTCAGAAAGCTCTTTGCCCATGTTTCAGACCTGGTCCCTGAAATGTCCCTCCATTAGGGATGGACACAGGGGAGCGATCCCCAGAAAAGGGGCCCTCGGCCCACCCCATCCCTCCTCTTCCTCCCACAGTAGGGTACCTGTAGACTTACTAACTGGAAATACAGTGTTTAGGAGGCTGAACTGGTGGATAGTAGTTGCACAGAATCTTGGAACAGCAGTTCCGTTCCATAACTGCTTGGCCTCAGGCATACTGGGATTACACATTAATGCTTAGTGCCAGCGCCTCTCACCTCCACATGTGCCATGGGCTGCTACCTGCTTGCCCTGTTAGCCAATTTGGTGGTAATGCCTGTGAAACTGAGACAGCATGAATGCTCCCCTGCTGTCTGCTGAACGTCAAGGCGACGGCGGGCAGCAGGAGTGGGCAGAGGTCTGACTGGGGCTGCGGGATAGGAAGCAGCGTGTCTCCTGCAGGACCATGAGAGAAGGGAGAGGTGGAAGTGTGGCCTGGTGCTCTGTGCAGGGCTTTGCCTCTTGGCTGCAGAGAACAAGGGCAACTTGGCTTGGCAGTGTGGCTGCTTGCGTGCATTTGTGCACGGCTGTTGGGTTTGGCAGAGGGCACGAGATCCTGTGTCCAGCTCTGCCTGCATGGATACGCGTGTGCACTGTTCACGGTGTGCAAGTTCTGTATGATCGCCAGTTTGAACTGAAGCGCTGTGTTTTCAAGCTGTGTTAAAGAAGAAAAACCCAATTTCTCATTTTCACTGAGATTTTGCTTTCAAGTTTTCTTTTGCAATGACATTGGATAGAAACTTTTTTCCATTTTTATTTCTTAAGCAAAAGTGAGTGCAGACTCTTTAAGTTGGGCCTTGTTTCCTGCTCTGTGGTATTTAGAAAGAACATAAATCAACTAGTGTCAAAAGTACCAAAGTAACTGCAGTGCAGAACCCTACAGATGAGAATCTTGCAAACGTAGCAGAAGTCACCCTAAGTCCAACTCCCTGATCAAGAATATGTAGACTACGACAAAGGGTTTGTGTTGCCAGTATGGACAGAAGACTCAGTGATCTAAATTGTCTTATAAACTTAACAAAAGCAGAGTTATTCTGGGAAATGAAGCCTAGCTCCTAGTTGGTGGAATGGAGCCACTTTCTGCACACAGGTGTTCTCAGGTTAGTTGTTGAAGAGTTTTAATTCACCTTCTTCCTTTCTTAACTCACCTTTCTCCCTTGCTTCTCTTTTTCCTCCCTCTATGTTATCCCTACTTCGGACTGAAATCGTTTAGGGAGGGAAGGTTTTGCCAGCTCAGTGCAAATATGCACTTGTGGAAAGAGTGTTTTATGTCCTCTTGAGCATGCTGCTAGAGGAAGAATGATTCTTCTAATTAGAAGTAACATTTCACTAGCAAAAATGCCCAACATCAAAAAACAAGTCAGCAACATAAAGTGCTAAGGGCTAACAAATGATGGGTGGGAAATCTCCAATTCCACTGCTAGCTGCAGTGAGGGGTGTCCTATCTCCCTGTCGTTCTGCTGCAGCAGGGAACAACACGGATCTTGATGGGACAGACCCGCTCTGAAGTACGTGTTGTTTTCCACTTGGACTCCCTGTTATTTATGTCTAAAGTCACCCTGAGAGCAGGCTTGAACTCTCTTATTCTGTGTTCCCATTCAGGTTTCTTTTCTCTCTTCTGACAATCCAATTGTGCAGCAGTGTGTGTCATTGCAGCAGAAAGCCTTCTCCACACGCTCCAGGCTTTTGAACAGGGAAAGAAATACAAGGGCAATTACTTTTAACTCTAAAATGCTGCTTAACCCAGCAGCGAGGAGAGTTGCTCACAGCACCTTTCTTTTAGCACTTCTATGGGCCATTACCCTGCTGGGATTAACAGCCTCTTTCCCTGCCATACGCACCTTACCCCATCACCTGCTTCTCTTGTACTTGTCTTTTCCCCAGGCACTAATGAAATTACCACCAAAACTGATTACAAGTAGGGGTGGAGCACTTTGACCAATGAACCCACACCTGCTCGCGTGGTTGACCTTTAATGATCCAGCTCTGTAGATGTGTGGAGTTTAATTTGGGTTTTTTTTTTAAGCCCGTTCTATGAGGAACCTGTAGTTTCATTTGCCATCAAAACGTGACCTCTGCTGGAAGACAGGGGACATGACTTTGACTTATTGATAACGGTAGACAACTCCGGCACAGAGAATATAATAGATGTGATTAATGCGACACATCACAGCTGTCACCCATTGCAGGAAATCACAGATAACTAAAAAATGGTTGGTTTAAAAAGACTTCTTATTCACTCAACTGCAAAGTTTAAAAAAAACACTTTTTTTTGTTTTTTGTTTCTTTATATGTGGGATTAGGTTTTACAGAGTTGCAGGGACCTGTGAGCTTTTGGTGCAGGGCTCTGTGTGTGTGTGTGTGTTCCTTTTTTAATTGGGATTCTGGATACTGAAATCTGTTGGCAAGAAGAAAAACTCGAGGTAGCAGCGCTGCATTTCAGAATGTAGTTTGTTCCTAGATATATACCAGTTTGACATTTCCTCAATGGCATAATATTTAAATAAAAACAAAGAGAGTGTCGGGCTGGTAGGACTTTTAAAAACATATGTCTAATTTACTGTGTAAGGAAAATAAATTCCATTTGTGAAGGACCTAGGCTTGCTATAGTTGCCATGTGGGCTGAATCAAGTTTTCTGCTGGCCTGTGTCTTTTAAAATGAACCATCTGGAGTGAGTATCACTGCCTGTGAAGTTAGATGAAGCTGATGTGTAGGTGACAAATACGTTGCAGGAGCAGGTATTTCTGAAATGAAACGTCTGTCAAACAGAAAAAGGTGCATGTGTGGTAGGATAGAAACCACATTCCTGGGAGGTAAAGTAGAGGGGCAAGGTACCAGAAGGTTGGTTAAGAACTGAAAAAAAGAGACATGGCTTTTGGGAGCAGAGAAGGAGTTAACAGCAGAGGCTGTTGTAGTGTCCTCAAACCCCTGCTGCAGTCTGGTAATGCCCTTGGCAAATAAACCAGCCCCTGGGCCTTGTGGGCACTCTGCGGAGCAAGCCGAGGTAGTCAGTGAATTCTGGCAGGGGCTGCCCTCCATCCGTGTTGCAGGACCATGAAAGATATCTTTGGAGAAAGAGTTTGTAGTAAGTTCTGGCAATTACAGTATCTGTGCTGGTTTTCTGGAAGGAGCCTTGATACTAGCCAAATTTTTTGTTTGGTTTTGGTTCTTTAATGGTATCATAATTGTGAAAGGTTTTAATAAGTAGTTCTTACAGGCAAAAAGCCTAATGCTTATGCAGATATATGAACACGTATTATATGTTTATATGTCAATTATATATGCTTGTGGCATGGTTAGACTGCCAGTTGGCTGGCGGGCCCCAGGCTAGGACCGGAGCGGGAGCCGGTGTGTATGGAGCGGTCTCAGAACTTGATCCCGAGTGCTGCCGTGAGCAGCGTTGTCGGAGGGGTGAGCCTCAGCCAGTGACAGCTGAGGGCAATCTCTGTTCAGAGTTGGCCTCTCACAGAAGGTGGTGTCATCATCTTTCAGGTTTTTGAAGAGTATTTGAGGTTTCATTAGAATAGTGCTCAGGTTTATATATCCCTGGAAAGCCTGCGGGACTGCTGCTTTGATACCTGGTAGAGGAACAGTCAGTTAAGCATAAACCAGGGTCTGCCCACATAAACATTTGTTTGAGTGTTAAGGTTCAGTTTCAAGATAGGGAAGAGGAAACAGCATAATTTTATAAATACTGCTTTGTTGTTTAAAGACCAAAGACTTCCTGTTTTGGGATCTCAGGGCTGTTTCTATTTCCACTATAAATGGTGAGGGACTGACCATAAACCTAATGTTTACTTTCATGACTTCTGTTGCTTTCTACATGTGCTTAAACTGTTTTCAGGTGGCCATGAGGTTTTGCCAAAAATTGAGATGGCACTTGGAAAAAGAAAAGTAGTTTCATGTCAGCCTAATCTTTAAAAACCTTTCCTTTATTGGTATTAAAGGGACCATCGCCACAGTACTGTAGCCATTCGACATAAATATTACATTATTGTTACAAAACAACTTTAGTGTTTTCATTCAATTCTTCCTTACAGTCCTCATGGAACAGAATATTTAATTGGCAGGTTTTGTCTTTAAAGCCAATGAATTAGCCACAGAGTAATCTCCCCTTAAAAAATATTGCTCTGCAGTAATTCCATCTACTTGCAGCACTCCCGATGGAAGGCTGAAGTGTAACTACTCTGTCAGAACTGGTGTACAAGTTAATTATACAATGTAACTTATTACAAATTTACCAACAGCGAAGTGAACTAAAAGATACATACTTGAAAGTTAAAAAACAAAAAAGGCAAACTCTAGGGATTATTTTTATAACTGTCTAAATTTGGGAATACGATGCACAAAAATTAAACTGGGCTAGAAATAACAAGTACTGAGGAAATCCCAAGAGGCCATTAAAACAGCCTTGAAATTGAGTGGCAATCCCTTGATACGGTCCGGAGATGTGAGTGGGTGCAAGTGTGGGCTCCATTTCTTCTTGGAAAATGAGTTCATTTAGTATCCTCGGCAAGTGAGCGAGCTACGAAGGTCGGTTCTAGAAGCATTTTGGGTCTGCAGAAACTCTCTCATCTCGTTCAGACAGTCCCCACTGCTGAAAACAGATGGTTCCCACCAGTGGCAGAGGCCAGCTACAGCTGATGGAGTGGTTACAGCTGGAAAGAAAGGAAGGGGCAGGTTGTAGTTTGTTCTTGTCAAAGAGTAAAGCAACGGATATGGTATTTAAAATATACTTAGGGAGGCCACAGATCTATCACGTCTTTAAGTAGAGAAAATTATGTATTATCTGAAGATTCTGGTTTAAGTTTTTCCAGAATTTACAGGAGATGAATGCAAAATTGACCTCTGGTCTTGTTAAGGTGCGGCACTGTGAAAGGGCCTGGTGTCGAGTTGTTAATTGATCATTTTTTTGCACGTCTGTTTAGAAACGAACCTGCTAAATACAGAATGTCTCTGTTTGAAGGGACCTTCTGAAACCGAACAGCCCCACCAAGCCCCAGGCCAACACAGGGGTAATTCAGGTTGCTCAAGGACGTGTCCAGCTGAGTCTTCTGCTCCTCTCGGGTGGGGGTTGTACAGCTTCTCTGAGCAACCCGAAGCAGCAGATCTGTCTTCGTATCCCTCCCTCAGCTGAAGCTGACGGCACTTCCACTGCCCCACCTGTAACTGTGCTGCGGCGGGGAGGGGGCTGCGAGCCACCGACACCTCCTGGGGAAGACTCACCTGCTCCTACAGAGAGGCTTCGCCTGTAACCCGTGAAGCTCCTGCGCTGAGAGTTGCTCATGTGAAACCACTACTGCTCCCGTGGCGCCAGATCATCCCAGGCTGCTTCCACCCAACCCCATCTGGCAGCATTTTAAATCCGTTCATCTGGGCGCTTACATTAGTGGCACCAAATTTCCTCTCACGACAGACACGATTTTAAATAGAATGACTGTTCTATTCTGCTCAGCTTTTAATTTTAAAGAAAAGGACTGTAGCGGTGCGAACCTTTATATATTTCCATGAGCCCTGTTACTCTGACAGGGAGCTGACAAAGCCAGAGCTTTAAGGACATGCAGCATATCGAAAGGCAGGCAGGCCTGGCTTAAGTCAGGGAAGGCAGCACTGCGTGTCGCTAAAGTGAATAAAAATTAAAGAGCCTTTAAATTAACTTCAATTCCATTCATATCACATGGAATCTATATCTTGTACTGCAAGCCCTCCTTCACTAGGAATGCTAAAACTTAAAGAGTTAAAGGAAATACTCATAAGAATAAAACTCCACCAACAGTTTCAGTAATTCAATAATTTATTCATCTAAAAAAGTGTGTAAAAGTATATAGCTCTCATCCACAAGGTATATATGAATGACATTTAAAATGGAGGTCTTTATTATTATTGTTTCTTTTTATCAAAGTCTTTTTTTAGTGTATTGTACCAGCGATATACTGTAGATTTAAAATGAACTTCACATTTTTTTTTTTGTTTTCTTTCAAATTGTCGGCTATATATAAAAGAAGCTCACTGCAAAATGCTCAGAGAAAAAAAAAAAAAAAAACAAAACCAAAAAGAAATTCAGAACTCCCCAGAAATGTACAGCTTTTACATTTAAAAAAGGTTCTGAAATATACATACAAGCATGCTGGAGATTCCCCACCCCCTCCCTCTCCCTTTAGCTCAAACAACTGTAATAATAATTCTGATTTAGGCATGAATTTCCAAAGTTAGAAATAAAAAAAAAATAAAATAACTTTCTTCACTCTGTAGGAAAGCCAGGGCTTGTACATTTCAGATTAATTCAGTAAAAAACTCACAAGTAAAATAATGCATATTTAAGGGAAATATTATACAGAACTTTTCACACTGAAGTACATAAGATTTTTCTTTAAAATCTATTGCCATTCATTTATTTTGCACAAAAACGTATAAATATGTCACCAGCTTCTCTTAACTTAAAAAAATTAAATAAAAGACACCAGATGAAAACTACTCCTTGCTGCCCTTTTTTTATTTTTAATTTTTGCTTAGAACCAGGTTTCTGGGGAAGAAACGCCCCTAGATAAAAACGGCCCATTTAAAAAGAATAAACAAAATAATAATCCAAAGTTCAGATGAATCCTGGGAACAAATAACCCCCAAATGGTAAAAGATTACAAATGTCTACTTTACATTTTTTCCTCCCCAAGTTAAATTTTTTATACAAGTTTACAATCTTCATCTTTTTATGCTCTTCAAAAGGCCTTGAGAATTTTCTTTTCTGATTAAGAAAAAATAGTACTGCAATATTTTTAAAGTCAATTTTACACTGTACACATTAGATACAAATGGTTTGATATCAGATTTTTTTTTTAACCTATACATTGCAAAGAGGATACCCACATGGGAGGTTTGGTGCAGAGAATGAAATAATCCATTTACAGGTTACTTCTCTGACTTCACCTTCTCATTACACAAGCAATTCTTTTTTTTTTTTTTTTATTTTATATAATTTGTTTTAAATGTTACATTATCTCAAGAAAAATACTTTTTAAAATCATAGAATTTCATTTTTTTTAACCAGAACATGAAAGTCTTTTGGAAGAACTTTAAAATTTGTGATTTTTTCTCCACAGATAGATAACTAGGTCACACAGCCTGATCAAAGTGCCCGACCCCTCACATAAGGCAGTCCATGCCTGCTGCACAGTGCAACAACAAACACTAGAAAATGGAGTTTAAATATAAACCCCTTGAAGCCTGGAATGAAGGAGTCATAAAAATACTTCAATTAGCCATTAACCTTTAAAATGGCAATCATTTTACTAAACAAAGTAACTTTTCCACCACAGTGGTATAACTTCAAGTACTAATTTAATGATATAATTTTTAAAAATTATTTCTTTGAAATAATATTCCTATAGTCAGAAAAAATACACCAGATTTGTAACTGATTTAGTGTAAACAAAAACCATATTTTTGGATATGTACATGGACGAGTCTGCCCAGAATTAAAGGGCAACTTGGGTTTCAGTAAATACTTTTCTAGCATCACTAAATTTACTGGAAATATATTTCAATCATAGCTCTACAATAGATTAATTTACCACTTTCCATTTGCCCTTACACTGGGCTTTAAAGTATTTTTCCTCCCTACCTCTCTCTCACTCTTCTTCCATTAGGTAGTGTTATCCTTCATCACACACTGGCCATTTCTTGCTTTAACCAGGCTAAATGCAGGTGGGAATTCCTCACAAGTGTATCCTTACCAGAACACGCTTCCCTTCCCAGCTTGGACTTTGATTGTTATTAGCTCCATTTTTGATTTCTAGGTCAGAAGAGTGAGAGGTATGTAGATAAATAACCCTAGAGTGGAACGGAGCTGGTTTTTTAAGATATTCTACTGTTCCTGGTCCTTTATAATTTAATCCCTCCCCTTCCCAAACCTAAAAATAAATAAAGTATCTCCAGACCATTCATATCTACATGGACAGGTAACAAATGCATGCATTCATCCCAATCCACTCTGACAGGAACTCCAGGTAGACAGAAAACTCCAATATTTATATGAGACTACAACTGTGTGGGTTGGTTTGTTTTTTTTTTCTCCTGCAAAGTCCCAGTTTATGATGATCAAACAACAAAATAAGTTTTGGACAACCCAAACTGGTCACTACAAGGTGTTTTTACTTGCAGGGCTGAAACTGCTCTTGGTGGTTTGTCAGAGTTCCTAATGCAAAAAGATACTGTAGTCTTCCTTAAAAAAATAAAATATTAAAAATAATAATCACACTGACCAGTAGTTACTGGGCCACCAAACTAACACTGGCTTGAGGTTACTCTGTGTTCACTGTTCTTGGATGTTCCCAGATTTTGGACTGAAGCTGCCAGAGATGTTAATGGGTAGTTTAGTTTTGAACACTGCAGAATTCACATGTGCTTTTGGAGGAACAGAAGCACAGCACAAGACTGGTCTGAAGAGAAGCAAAATTGTGATCTTTGCAGACTGTGGCACGTTTCTCAGGTTGAGGGGAGAATAAGCCAGAAGAACAAGTGCTTTTCTATCTATTAAAGTATATTCATGATGGCATTGTACAACTGAGTGAGCACCACGAAGTGGACAGGAAGGCAGGAGCTGCGATCCTGAGTGGCAGGGTTACACGTAAGCCAGGACAGTGCATTGTACTGCTCCAAAACGAACCTGCAGAGGAGAAATGCAGAGAGAAATGAAACTGGGGTTGTTTACTCCTTTCCTTTGGCCTTTTCTAGAAGATTTACTTAAAACTTGTCTCCGGTTTCTCCTGGAGATGCAATGTCCAGGGACTGCCTGGCTCTATGAACGCTGGTGCTGTTGGCAAAGTAGGAAAATCACAGAAGAGCAGGGGAGGGGAAGCACGAATTTTTAGTTTTAATGTGTGTGAACTTGGAGCAAGCTATTCGAATGTAGGCCCTCGCCAGTACACAGCAGAGATTACAGAATCAGAGAGATTCAAATACCATGGTATTCAAGGCCTTGAGTTTTGAGCACCTTTAAGGCCAGAGGTTCCACAGCCTCTCTGCGCAACCTGTGCCAGTATTTGATCACACTCTTTGTGCGATCGTCTATCAGGTCAGAATTTCTCGTGTTGTAAACTTGTGTCTGTTGTATCCTTTCCCTGTGCACTGCATCATCCTTTTACTCAAAAGAAAGACAGCAGTACTCCAGGGCAGCTGGGATAGCTCAGTCCTCTAAGAGGATGCAAATCCATATCTTCCAGAATAACACATACATCACCAGTTTTGTTAGATTAGATTATTCTTCATGTTTCCTGCTGATACTCTCTGCTTGGTGAAATGTGCTCACTGGGGTGTTCCACCCTGAATGCTGTCTCACAGAACAGATCTGTTTTCAGTCCCCAACAGGTAGCATGTAGGCAAACAGTCCTCTAGTTATCTTCAACAATACCATACACAACCCCATATTAATTCAGGAGGAGTGTCTCCTTTATACCCCAATTCCTAAGATACTGGTATCAGGAGAGTACTTCTATCTCCTTCTATAAATCATTTTGTTTTGGGGAATAAAAATAATTATTGACAGTCCTGAGTAGACCACCAGGTAAACAGAACAATCTTTGGGAGGCAAACTGAGGTGTCCCCTTGGTGAGGCAAAGCTGGGTCTAAGTTTCCTTTAAACAGCTTTGTACAGTAAGTAGTATGGAAAATGGATGAAATAACCCTCAAAATCCTGCTCTTTGGAGGTGGAGGTAGCAGCTGGGGTAAGTTACCCACTGCTCTGACACACACAGGTAGGGCACAGTAGAGTTATAAGCTGCTGATAAAGCTAAGAAATAATTCTGCCAGGTTGAAAAGAAAAGGTCCCTCTGAAATTTCAGAGCTCAGTTCCCATAGCCTTAGGGAGGGGATGCAAAATCCAGAAGGCGTTACCTCAAAACATCTGATGTAGTTTTAGAGTCAAGGGGGTGAGGAACTCGCTGAGAATTTCTGGCAGGTAGAAGCTCATCTGTCTGCGCCACAGAGATATGGTGATGCAACGAGGCCTGTGCAAAGGAAAAAAGCACAAATTAACTCTTCATATAGCAAATACTTCTGAAGAGTCACAGTGAACAAATATACTCTGAATTGTCTCAGGACAGCATGCAAAGGTGATGATTCTTTGCTGAACCCACCGTGACCACGTGTATTTCCAAGTTCCATAATGATCATGTTTTTGAATAAACTGACTTTCTGACTGGAATGAAGGATCTTTATAAAAAAAATGCTGAATTCTGTTCTTAATGTTAGTCAGGGAAGAAGTGATGAGGGGAAACACTTGGGATGTGTCAGTGGTTCTTCTGGTATTTCAGTAACAAACCACCCTGAGTCTTCAAACTCCCTGGCAGTAGGAGCCCCGTCACGGGGCGGTGGGGTTCCACCCGCGCACTCTGTGCAGCCTTTGTCCTGCTCCCTGCTGCTGTGCTTTCTCCATCGGCCTCACCCTGCTTCTGGAGCGAGGCTCCTGCGTTAGTTTGGACAGGAGCAGGAAAGGGATTTCATATTGATCATGTGCTGGGGGTAGAGCAACCATGTAAGCCTTTCAAGTGGGTAGCCTAACACGCCACGCTGCCTGCCGAGGCAAAACCTCTCATTTACACTCCTCCAATTATGGCACGCACATTAGAGGTGAAATACCTGAGCTCAAAAATACTTAATCCAAATCAGACAAAGATGACTTGAATCTGTATGCCTCACATGCCGTACAAGTTTCCTAATTGCAGCGCTGTGCAGCATAAAGGAGACAGCACCCCCTGCTCACTCAGTGGTGTACAAGTTACTGCATGAATTCAGCCCCTTGCTTTTATTAAAAATTGTCCAAACCAAAACGGCATGTTCCAAGTCAAATTAAACATTTAATACAGCCTAGATTTGAGAGAGCAATTGTGTTGGGCTGGGGGGTGGTGAGGTAGGGAAGGGTGGTGGCTCCTCTCTAGTACAGATCTGGTATAAGCTTACAGAAGGAATTCATAAAGTTGCCTGGAGCTCTGCTGACTTTGTTTTTACTGCTGGAACTGAAACACAGTCTTTGGATTACTCATTCACAAAAAAAAGGTAGTTTTAAGTTTAGCATATAACTTCATCTCTAGCTCCAAAAACACGGTGGTTTATTTTTCATATTATTTCAAGATCTCCATTCTGCTGGCTTAAAGAAGAGCACATACTTCAGGAATATCTATCCATGGAAAGAGCGGAGCATAAGGAATGAAGTTTAGTACTTTTCTGATGGAGGTGCTATAGAGAATATAGAGCATGCCATGTTGACTGCAAGTCACTGTTAACATCACTCCTAAAATTACTTATTTTGCATGAGGAAAGAATTGAGAAATACTGAACACCTTTACACTGATAACTGCCTGATAGACATGGATGAGAGAATTTAAGAGACTTGCAAAACTGTTTAGTATTTGTTAGTAAGTGGCACTATCCTCATTATTCTATATATTGTCTGCTCCAATAGTTATGTGATGCTGTTCAAAGCAGATTGTTCATCTTTCCATGGTCACTAGTTTACATTTTTCTGATTTGTTTAGATAAGAAGCCACATGACACTCCCCGGGGATCAGTGAATCTCTAGTAGCTGAACCAGTTCTGACGTATACGTCTCACAAGCACTTGTGATCCTGGAATGGAAGGTTTCAGGTTCACTGCAACACTACAGACTCCACTGTGCAGCTTTCACGACTAGGGAAACAGAAATGGGTAGTAAATGCTCTACCTGGAGGTGCTACTCTCCTTTCTAACTTCTCATCTATCTGTTACAGTGGCATAGAAGGTATGTCCCTCCTGTCTTAGGCTGACTGAAAATGAAAACCAGGACAGTTCCACAAGCATACAGCTTTGATGATTCTCTATTTAGAAGCTGCCAAATTATTCTGTTTTCAGGTAAGGGCTTTAGCAAAAGAGAATGAAGTTTTAATAGCCAGCTATCTTAAGTAAATTTAAACCTGAAATTGCATTTCCATTTCCAGTACTGTCACAGTTGTGGTAAACATGCAAAGGCAACATATTCAAAGACAATTCATGGGTTATAAATAGAATTCTTCTCCTTCCCCTGTGAAAGGATACCAAGACAGACCTTCAGGAAGAGGGGACACTGGTTTTGCGCCTGAGGACAGGATGACCAGAACCACTGCGGGAGATTCTCGGCTTTGGCAGTTGATACGAAGTATCCAAGAGCAAGAGGTTGCTGCTTCAGTTCTTCGGGGGCTTCTCGGGAAAGGAGACGTTCCCCTTCCCTCTGAAAGAAGAGTTGAACAGGCAGGTTTGTTGGTTTATGTCATTACATCCTGCTCCAATACCATTAATTTTGTTTACTAATTGCTCAGTATTTAATCCAGTTCTGTCTTGTCACTAATGAGCTATCCTTTAGTCATCCATGAGTTTTAGTCAAAGCTCTCTAATCCCTTCCTTTTTCCCCCATAGCTGGCTTCTCCAGGCTTAAGTTCCAGAAGCACTTCAGATTCCCTGACAGCAATGTTAACCTCCTAAACTGAACTGAGTACATGTGGAATTTGATGCTACAGTAACTCAGAGGTACTGGGCTGTGGCTGTGAACCTCAACAGCTTCTTGGGTGCATGCAAAGAGAAGACCAGTGTTGAGTTTAAGTTCATGAAGCCTCATCGGCTTTTCCTAAACATGTCAAAGACAGCAGCTTACACTGCAGATCCTCCTGACTTCAGCTAGTGGAAGGATGGGTTACACACTCAAATATGGAAGAACAGAGAGTGTCTGCCTCTTTATGAGTTTGACTGTGTTTGCTTTTTCAGCTAGTTACATTGATAACTTAGGAAAAAAATGCTACACTTGCTATTCCTTGCTATGGACACTTGGACAGAAGATGCTATGCTTTGTTTATATTTGTGCTACCAAGGGCAGGGGGGGAAGCGTGAGGGAAAGGAAGTGGCTGTCCTGCTTTTCAATTTCTATCACTTCTTCATTTATTTATATACTGTATTTTGCAGTATTAGTTACTCATATTCCTATGTATGGACCAGAGTTATTTGGAGAGGAGAGAGTTAAACAATGAGAAACTGGCTGTAAAACTAATTTCATTGGACTTTGAGTCACTGCCTGTCAGTGTATATGTTTGTGATTTTATTTCTGTAGAGTAAAACCTAGATGACCCTTCCATACCCAGGGCTGTTGGATAGGAACGCTTGGTGTGAGCTTGCTTCGCTTGTGTGTGTGTATATACACAACCTTACCTTCATGAACACCACCACCAAACCTGCAAGGGTCTCCTTAGGTATCAGAAAGGGTGACTGCCATTCCCTTCTAGAGTACATGCCTATTTCAAATGTATTTGCTTTTCTCAGAAGACCCTTTATTATTTTGCTTTCAATTTTATTTCACAGAGGAAAAACCCAAAAGATGCCTGCAAGTATTTAAGCTTCCAACTTATCCCAGAAGGACTGGGATAGCAGTGGATTTAATCCATAAACATCTTTTAAATCCGTAGGTTAAAAAAACCAACCCTGCACAGAAATCAGCTTAATTCACAAAGCCTTCATCGCTAGTCCTTCAAGCAGGTCTTTCTCCAACAGTAATATCTTCATCGGGAATCAAAGAAAGTGAAACAGTCCATAAAGCTTGGAGAAGGCTGCAGCTCACCTGGACCTGGCTTTGGGTGCTCAGAAAGCCCAACAGCAAACCTTGAAACTGGCTGCTGGGCAATCAGGACTTACACTGCTAAACTGCAGCAATCAATTATGGGTTACATGGACGAAGGCTTGACCTTCCCCGACCCACAAGGTAATGATCACACGCTGTTGCTTTTTTAAAACCAAAAATTACACATCAATTACTAGGCCCTCGTTAATGGTTAAACTGAATTACTACGACAGGTTCATCTAGAAATGGCCTGGCCAGGTCTCTAAGCTCTCTGGTCATTAACCTTTTGGTGCTGTTCTTAAGCCACCTGGATGGGGTTCCACCGAGAGTGAGTTTTGTAAATGCATTTCTAAAAGTGAAAGAATAGAGACTGTTGAACAAACGAAGTAAAAGAGAGAAATTGTAATGAGTGATGAGTTGTGATTTATGGCTGGAGGGCTTAGCAACAGAAGTTTAAACTTTAAATTTGCCCACATACCAGTCTGAAATAACCAAGTGATGGCAATGTGCAGTTATTTACCCTTTTAAAAGTGGGTTGGAGTATTAACATAAGGTAAGGTGGCTGTGTACTGAGACCACAAAATACAGCACTGGCATTTTTGTGGCTGATGCAGAAGTAAGTTTTTTACACACTGTACTAAGCTGACCATTGAAGCATTTTGGCAGAGAATGCCAGTAAAGTACAGGCAGGACTTTTTCTTTCCAGGTGGTGAAATTAACACCATTTAGGTAGTCACATTCAGGCAGTGAGAATTCTTTTCTTAAGATAACTTACCTACATTTAGAAAAATGCAGTGCTTTGTTACAGAGGCTGAATGAGTAGCATCATTCATGGGCAAATAGCTGTACATATAACTCCTTTAAGTATGTATTCTGTGCTTCCTTTCATACCAGATTTATAGGTCTCTCGAGACTGTCTAAAGCACCAGTGATAGTTGCAGATCCAGATCCAGTTACTTAAATTATTACAGATCACTAAACCAGAAATTTTAAATCATGGATATCTGGGTTATCTGTTTCTTGTATAAAAGTTAACCTCCTTCTTTAATAAAATACGGTATTATTTAGTAAAGAAATAGCATGCTACTGCTTTAAATGTACTATTTCTAGAAAACTTTCACAGGAAATCATGAAGCGTCAAACTTCAACATACTTGTGATGAAAACCATTTTAAGAGCCAGGTAAGTCTCTTACACAATTAAATGTGTAAGTAAAAGAGTTCCATCAAACATGATCCAAATTATGCTAAAGCTGATTCAAAAAATACCTTGAATTACCAAAAATAATTTGCATTCTAAGTAATCATTGGTGTTGGAACCAACTTTATAAAAGCCACTTCAAACAAAAATAACTTACAAACACTATGTGCTCTGGGCTAATTTTTACTAAGAAAACAACATTTGCATAAACATCCAGCACCTGTGGAGTTTCTATGGGTAGGTGTTTATTATTATTAAGAGAATTATCTCCCTTCTTGCCTCCCCTAGAAATTCATGTGAACCGAACTGTCGTCTCTTCCTTTCTCTCAAAGACTTGTCACTTTGTGCCAGGGACATTCCGTGTGATTTTCCAGAAAAAAAATGGACGACTACAGATTAAATTTATACCGGCTCATTAGACATGGGTCTGCCACACAAAAATAAAGCTTCTCTCTTCCTCTCAGTTATCTTGTACATTAACAGTTCACTCTAGAGACGTAAATAGTCAAGGCAGAGGCACATTCTACGATAGGATTTAACCAGCACCTTCAATTTTAACTTTAAATTCTGCTTGCTGTTGACCTTATTACACTTGAGAATCTACAGGGAAAAGGATTTTGTTTGAGGATTTGGGTCTTTTTTTGTGTTTTATTCTAAGTAGCATAAGCCCTGAAGTGCTACAGTCTTACCCTACTATGCTGAGAGTGAGGTCCCACTCCAATGCCAGATGGCGATCCAGGGGAAGGAACTGGGGAGGAATTTGGTGAAGAGTGAAGATTCCCTGTTATTAAAATTCTAATGTCATTGTCCATGTCATCGGGGAACGGGAGGTCAAACATGTCGTCTGAAAAGGAAACGAAAGAAAAATTATTTCCAATGTGCTGTACTCATTTTTGTCAAGAAAGTTTTGCAATTTATTACCATTCCCTTTAATTTATTATCATTCCTTTTTTTTCTACATACTCTTGAGACAGATGAAAGCAGAGATAGACACTTTGCTGTTTAATCCTTATTAATACCTTTGACTGCATCCGCACAGACTTGAAAAATGGGCAGACATTTATTAAAATAATGAATTTTAACAATGGTCATAAGAGTGAACAAAAATTCTGTCATACCAGCCTAATAAAAATCAAAACTGAATTTTGTAACAGAAAAAATGACACCTCTCTGCAGTTAGTCACAGAAATGCATTACCAAAATATTTGAAATACATTAAAACCCCCCATGTATGTTACTCTCAGTAGGTGCTGCTCTTCAGGCTTCTGGTGCTACACACCAGCGCTTTGGCACATTTGCTCAAAATATTCTGGGAGCAGCCCTGGCAGCTTCAAGGAAATTGCTCACAGAATCAGCATGGGCAGCAAGGCCTGCGCCACACTCGCAGGCAAGGTACCTTCGTGATTATTTCAAATACTGCACCAGGATTTCCTACAACACAGCTTTTAATATTTTACTTTCATCTCAGAAATTAAATACGGTAGTATTATCATAACTTGCTATTTTAATTTGGTTTATGTTAATATGTGGTAAGGCTGTAAAGATACAGTGAAAATGTGTGTGCATTCTGTGAGAAGTACATTCCATTACTCAGTCATTTGCAACACAGGTTATGATACCATGAGTGATTTACATGGTGGAAAGCGAAGACATTATAAACACAGAGCAAAAAATTCCCAGCATCACAATATTGTTTATAGGGTTTTTTTCATTACCCAGATTTCTCAGCAGGCAAAGACATTTAAATAGTATAATGATATTTAAAGTACATCTGAGGGATGTACAGAAAGGGACAGTGGGAGCTGTCTGAATTAACTGGATTAATTAGAATTGCAGCCAATTTATACTAAAACACATGGAGCCCTAAATAAAAGTCATGCATTTTTACATGTTATAATAAATAATTTTTTATAATTTTTATAATACATTATAAATAAATACAAGAACATGGAAAAGGATGTGCGTGTCGAGCTAATTTCATCTGAAGTCCTAGTGTTAAAATAGGCAGGTAGTTGTTTTTCTTCATCTTCTGAAGAGAAACAATGGGTTGCAAGAGCAATGAATTAACTTAAGTTTATTAACTTCTGTCCTACAACCTCAGTAAAAAAACAGAACTCATGTCATGCTCTGCTTAGCCTCCAAAGCATAAATGAGATGGCTAATAGCATAGGAAGCAGATTAATCATTAAGTGGAACAGAGTTAAGAAAATTAAATTTAACACCATTTTGGAAAACGCCAGTTCTTGTACCTGATTCTAATTAGCATCTGAAGCACTAAAGGGCAGGTTAATGCAGGTTAAATATTTGTCAGCACAGCATTCAGTCAGGATTCTGGGGCCTTGAAAGGACAGCTGCTTAAGTATTAAGAGGGGTAACTTCCCTTCTGTGAGGCCCACTGAAATTCCAGGAGGAACAGATCAAAGGAGACTCTTTCCTTAAAAATAGTGTGCCTTTCTTCCTCTCTACACTGTAGCTTCCCTCTTCATAAAACACTTCTATTATAAATGTTTGTCGTTACTCGTGATTTAAATTATTTTACAATCATTTTTAAGGATTTATGGCAAAACAGTTAGGAAAATACTTATATAAAGTATTAACCAGAGTCTTGCTGACACAAACTACAGCGTTAAAAATGCTTGAAAAAGCACGCTGCTAACATTAAGAATTCTCGGGTTGCTCTATTTTGCCTACTTTACAGGGAGATTAAAATTATAAAACAAGCACTTCCTTCCTCACAAGCTTTGTACACAACAGGGCATGAAGTGAACCACTACTGACCAAGTCCCAACAACAAGAAAAAGCATCTTACAGTCTGTGCCACGTGGCATACTGACTGGTCCGTATCACTTTTGGAATAAATCAGTATGATTATCTGAAACAGACTTCAGAAAAAAACATGGTATATTATCCTGTAACTGTGAAGTAGTGTTTTTCCCTCTAAATTAAATTAGGGTGGCGTGGGGTCCGTGGGAGAACACTGGTCCACTCAGGTTTTTTACTGACAACTGGTACAGCGCTGCTGATGTTCTGAACAGGGGACTGAGCACTGGCAAGTATTTCACCTCTTACACCAGACATGTGCTTACTTACCATTAGTAGGGCTGAATCCATCCTCGTTGGGGTAATTTGCTGGTGCTACCTGGATAGTAGCAGAGGTTGGGAAAACCAGGATGTGTGTACAGGAGGCATCCTGAGGGGTATTGAGCTGCGATGACTGCAGATTCAGCGCAGTACTCCGGCCAAACACTGACCCCATAGTGACAGCATCTTCCAGAAGAGAAGCAATGGCAGAGACATTAATTTGAATCATCTCCAAAATACATGTTCTGCGTTCAGTTAAATTTCTGTTCATCTGATCTAGGTTTGCAAGCTAATACCTGTGTTTAAGGGTTCTTATCTTAAAAAGAATAAATTACTAGAAGAGCTTGAAATTAAGATCACAAGTTGTATAGATAATGCTTAACCATGTGAATTCCCATACAATGCTCCATCTTTCCTTTCATTCTGCTACCCCTTAATCAAAGATTTACTTGTTAAATGAGCAAGTTAAATTTATTCTTGACACATACATCTGTATAATTATGAAATATACCCCACTTTGGTTGACATGAAAAAAGTGTAACTTGCCATCTATTTTCTCATGTTACAAATTCTCCGCTTTGAAAATTATTCAACTTGGTGAGGAATTTTCAAGCTTGTTTAATTCTGTTCTATGTAGTAATCTTTTATTTCTAGACTTAAAAAAACCTGAGTAGGTTGCAAGGATATGTCACCACATACATTAAAAAGTACCTGTTTCTGTAATATAACAAATAAGTAAAGGGAACCTCAAAATTAAATTTTATTTCAATTGAACTCCATGAACTGCTTATAATAGAGCTCTCTAAATAATTTAAGCATATGAAAAGGCAAGCAGGTTTATCTTTACTCCTATTTACACAGACTTCTACTCTTTCACACCGTCGCCTCTTCGAGTGTCTGCACTCCTCCTTGCATGAGGGCGTCTACATCACATTTCAGCTGATGAGAACTGCCCTACCTGAAAACATGACCTCCCCAAGGAAAAGTCATCCGTTTGGCAGTGGCCTGCAGTAATCCTTCTCCCTAGGAGCCTACACTCCCAGCATAGCATCTCTTCCTGGTACTTTGGGGAGTTCTGTAACCTATTTTCCACCACATCTAGCCATGCTAGTCAAGGTCTTCTTGTGGGACTCAAAAGTCTCCCAAAGTTAATGTGCTGGTGTGATAAGTATGATAAAAGCTTCACTGGCATTTAAGTAGTTGGGTAAAATTTACCTGGCATCACAACAAATGACCCCTGTGGCTCCATGGCAACTAAGCAGGCACTGAGGATAGACGGAGAGTCTGCTGACGAGATGCCGCACATGCGGCACACCTCCTTTAGCTGTTTGCTGATTGTCTGCAGGGAACATTCCCCAAGGAGGATACTCCAGTCTGAAAGGAATAAACAACACGATAGAACAGAAGAGTTCTGAAATAGCCAGCACTTGCTTGAAAATAGCAAAATACTAGTAACACTTGGCATTTCTTTAACACTCCTATCCGGGACTGCCTCCCCGTGTAAAGGTGGTGTATGGTGCTGTGAGCTTGGTATTCCAGCAGTTACTGCAGAGTATTTTATTCTGTGGTAGTTGCAGTTTTTCCCATGAGCTAACTGCATTACTTGGACGGATCACTGAAGGTGATGTATGAAAGAATGAGTCTTTCATTCTACCTGTAAAGTAGAGGAGGTACTTCTCTGATGTGAAGCAGGGCAACATATAAGGATCCTTTTATAAGATTTTTAAAAATGCTTTTTTAGTTACATACAGATCTTTTCCTAAAATGTACTGATTCTTTTTTCAGAAAGGACATCTGTTTTCATCTAACATGCTGTACAATTGGAATACTTGAAACATAAGCAGAGATACGAATTCACACACTCGATATCCAAGAAACTTTGTTAAACTTTGTTATGAATTAGATATACGTTTAAGAAACTACATTTAGTCATTTAAATGACATTATGTGGAAGGGAGGGAGTGAGTTGTTGATTACATTCTTAATCTGTTTTCCTGCCTTCGTTCCATTTAACTCCCATGTGTGTGATGGATACCAAATTCCCCTGCCAGGGCAGGCAACAGTTCTTCTTCCCTGCATGTACTATATGGGAGAAGGCATTTAATTAGTGCTCCCCCCCCCCCCCCCCCCAAGTATTTCTTTGTGCTTTCAGACTGAATTGTTATTTATTTTGCACTGTTTTAAACTCTTCTTCCAATTTCTTGAAATACAGAATCTCTTATAATAAGCTAATCAGAGGAATTCATGTCTCCTTCAGTTGTTAATGTAAAAGGACAAACACTCATGAAATATCTTTATCCTCCTAATTTATCTTCATATTCCAACTCAGGAGATGGGTGAACACCGAGCACACCCTCTCAGAATCCTATTTTCTTCCAATTAGTTACCAGACAAAACCTGAATAATGGCCACAGCCAGTAGAAATGGAAGAAGAGATGCTGAATGCCTGTATTTAAACGAGTGTGTGGGGTCACTACTGAAGGCAGTCCCCATCTACACTGAATCCCTTTAGGTTCCCCCACAAAGCTGTTAGGAAAGCTAAATCTTGGGAACTCTTTGCAGGCTGCAGAGAGCACCTCATTGCTGGTTAACATTGATTATCAGTGTTATCAGTGTTTATCAGTTAGTTTTGTATACCACAGAAAAACAAATTTGTTCAGTTAACTTTTTTTGCAAGCTAAACGTAAGATTGCTTATCTTATGTTTAAGTTTAGGAATCAGAATTGAATCCTGTTTCTATTTCTGTGACAGAATAACTAAAGTCCAGATCTGTTTCTATCCTGTGACGAATTCCATGACTTCCACGTGGAAGTACAGTGTGCAAATACTAGTGAATCCACACAACATCCACAAGGCCTGAGGGAGTGACATCAAACCCAGTGTACAAACAAGTGAATTGTTTATAGAAACCAATACAAGAATTCAGTGCCAGGGCAGAATTATCACTCTCAATTTTCTAGTTTTAAAGGTTCATGATCAATTCTGTAAGTCATTCTGCCTTGCACACTGAGGCCACGTCTTCACTCCAAAGCCACAGCGACAGCACTGACGTTTCATACCTTTTAACTCCCCATGGCCCAGGCGGCCGAGCCGCCCGATGACAACTCTCCAAGGCAGGGATGTCATCTGTACAATACCAATGCACCATTCCCATAGCTTCTGCAGACCAATTTTACGTGCAGACAACTTGCTCCTCCTTGACCTGGAGGTTAAGGAATTACAACAAAAAAAAGTAAGAGAATTGAGGACAATATTCAGATTTCTAGTCTATAATTATTTCACTGCTTGCCCTCTGTAGTTCTTACAGTTCTGTGGAGTACCTTAACTTAACTTTTACTAACAAGAAGCAGAAAAAGTATGTGTCTGCTTTCAGTACTATTACTGCAGTGACATGCAAGGGGTGTCAATATGCTGAGCAACATACCAGTTGTTCTTGAAGACAAGACTTGTAGGTAGCATTTCTAGAGCAGGTGTAAGAGTTAAGTTTTTTCCTCTGCAGTTTATAAGTTATAAAAGCGGCAACTGAATTGTTTTCACTGTAACACTAACATGATCACATCATCAGGAAATACAATGATGTACAAGGATGTGCAAGAAGCTGATGAGAATGAGAGATGACAACTATAGGCTCAGATATAATGTAAAAAGAAAAGGTTTCTACCTGTTTGGTAAATCAATATTAACTATGCAGGTTTCCAGCAATTCACCATGAAGGTCAGTGCAGGATGCCAGAAGCCAACGCTGATCATGAGACAAACAGTATCCAACAAAAAGCACGTTGTATTTCTGACTGGCCTCTCCAAACGTTTCTCCCAGCTCTGTCTGTTTGTCTTTGATGGGTGCCAATATGAAAGGAGGTGAATACAGCTGGATTGGGCTGGGCCTCTGCAATAAAGTCAACACAATCATCAGCAGATCTATCAGAAACTCTTTAATGCAAGAAACGCACAAACAGATTGGCAGCGAGTACAGAAAAATGTGAGGTTTGAGACAATAACTCAATTCAAGGCACGCATAGTCAAAAGAGATATTGGGAAAAGGGTGATTATAGACAATTCATTTCTGCTAGTTAAAACTGATCTACTTCAGACCTTATATAAAGATTTATTTTTATATACAGGGAAACTAAGGTATGAAAGCAGTCTTTGGACAGGGTGGTACCAGTCTCTGAAACAGTCCTGTTCAAACCTGTTATTCTGTATACCCTTTTGCTAAAGTTGATGCCATCTGCTCACCTCTGCCCATCACACACTGCCTACAGAACAATGGGCAGCACGATCTGGTGTGAGTTAGCAAGGACTTAACTCAGAAACTGCTCAGGTAGAGCTCAGACTTCATGTACAGTTTTCTACCAAGGCATTAGGTATAACAGACTTTCATGAACATCAGGCATGATGTCAGGAATTCTTTAAATCTTACAGCTTGCAGTTTAATTCAGAAATACTTTAGTTTTCAAATCAGAACTGAACTGTAAATCAGATCTGCTGTACATGTGATAGTGCTGCTCTTTAAGAAACAAACTACCCCTCACCCCTCAGAAAACCAACCTGTAAAAGGTTGTAAGAAATCAAGGCCATTCAACACCATTTAATGATAAGCAGAAGCAAATCAGTATTGTAAATAATACATGGGCAGTCCTGCAGAGCCTGACAGTAGTAAGTTATTAAATCCATCTTTTTTTTTTTTTTTTTTTTAAATGTCATAAAATCACAGGAGGCTGGAACTGGAAGGGACCTCTGATCATCTAGTCCAATCCTCCTGCCTAAATGGTCAATTAAAGCACATTGCCCAGGACTCATTGGACATATCAGAGATATTGGATGCCATCTCCAAGGATGGAGATGCTCAGCCTGCCTGGGCAACTGCTCCAGTGTACAATCACCCCTATAGTATAAAAGTTTTCTTGTTTTTTTTCATTTAAACAGTATTTCTTGTATTTCATTGTGCCCACTGCCTCTCATCCCATCACTAGACACCACTGAGAAGAGCCTGGCTCCATCTTCTTTACTCCCTCCCATCGGGTATTTGTACAGGTTTCTCAGAGCCCTCCTGGCTAGATAACTGCAGCTCTCTCAGCATCTCCGCAGCTGGCAGACACACCCATCCCTTAATCATCCTTGTGGCCCTTTGCTGCATTTGCTCATGTGTCCATGTTTCTTGTACTGAGCAGCCCAGAACCAGACACAGACACCGTCCAACAGGACCTCCAGGCTGCCTTCAGCAAAGCTGCTTTCCAGATGGGTTGGCCCCAAACCCACATTTGCTTTATAACTCCTCCCTGAAGAAAAAACACGATGGGCCTGGCCACACTTGCTCAGTAATTTAGAAACTGTCAGGGTATTTTCTTAATTTTTCTGGTAAAGTTTGGAAGTCTGCAGTGCAGACCAATAGCAAACACATGTAAAATGGAAAAAGTAGAGATCTGATTATGTTAAATGTAAGCTGCTCATGAAAACATTTGCCCCTTTTTGGGTGTCTTTTATCCCTTCAGGAAATTAAATGTGAAATGCAAAGTGTAAGTTAATCAGCTTAGAGGAAAAGTAAGTTACAGTGTTTTCTTAGAGACATTAAGGGGTATCATGTTTCTACTTTTGTCACTTTCTAGAAGTATACTGCCCTGGCAACAGTGCAGGAACATTAATTAAAGGAGGGAGATGCTTGCAGCGGTCTTGCAAGTTTATTGCTCATCCCCTCGCACCTAAAGAGCTTGAAGTATGACTGTTGTAACTTGCTGCAACATCCATCCTGCTGAACAGATGCCTTTCTGAGGGGAGGATGAGGAGAGAACGGGGAGAGGAGACTCCTGGGGTGATACCACTTTTAGAAATCTTCAGTGAGAGCTTACGGTTTTACGTAATGAAACGTTGGTTTTATGATCATTTTGAAACTAGGTTTTTAAAGCCTAACAAGCATGTCTTTATCCCAAAGTAAGTGTTTGTTTAGTTGGTCCACTAAACCTAAATAAAACAGTCATTGTTGCCTTTCAAGGAATGAAAAACATTCACAGAAAGTACGATGGATTATTCTTCTTTTGAAATCCCTAAAATTCCAGAAACAGGGCTTGAATATTTACAGTTTAAAAAACAGATGAAAGATAAGACCACTGAAATAGGGGGATTTCTCCACACCTCAGGGAATTAATATAATATCTGTAATTAGGCACATGAACTTATTTAATATATATGCATATATACGTACATGAATAAAGGTTGGACATAAACACTTTCTTGTAGGAGGGCTACAGACTAAAATTACAAAATGTCTCCGAATCCTAAGTAACAGCATACATTTTCTCTTCTTTCACATCGATCACACCTTTTACTTTGACTCAAAACCAGAAGCATAAAATGTTTTGAAAGCAAGTAGTCTGACATTTTTCTTACTATTTTCTATTTAGTATTAGCTTACCTTTTACCTTTATAGTATCATTGTCTTCTATACCTTCAAAAAATACTCCTGAAAGTATTTTTTCTACTCTCTTTTTTTATATATATATTTGAGAGAAGCAATTAGAGTTTATTAACAGACTTTCATTTTCTTGACACCAATACTAACCTCAGGATTTTTGAGGGTCATCTCAATGCTGGCAGCTGGCCCAAAGCCTGTGAGAGACTTGATGTGAATCTGTGTGGGCAGCGGCCTCCTGCACTGGCAGTACACCGAAAACGCCAACGACTTCAAGTGCTGAATGTAGAAAACCTGTTCATCCTTCATTGTCTGCAGCATGTACTGGCAAGGCACAATCTATATAATTCACATAAACAATAAAACGTGATTGAAAGTCTTCAAAGAGCTGTTCATTGATACCAAACCAGATTCACACGTTCATTAGTCATTTAACAACCATGACACCGTGTATGTGGTGGCCGGTTATTTGTGTTTCAGCACCTGCAGCCTCCTGGCAGGGCTGCTGCCCCCCTCCTGCAGGAATGGCAGCAATGAAACAAAACCTGCTGTTTCCATTACAATGATACGTTTAAGGTTGCAAAACCTCAGAAAGCTAAGGCTCCTACTGTCCAATATAATACCCCCAAATGGGGAACAATAACTGAGCAGCACTACCATTCGCCAGGAACAGCTGACAAACACAGCTCAATAGAAACTCTGAAGGAACTCTGGTGTCTGATATAAACATCACTGAATGAGAAACCCAATCAACTACACAGAAGAACAGATTATTTTCCCCAGTCAAATCTTCTTTTTCTGAAGTCTAATTTCTCATTCATACTGCAATTTGGGAAGGGCACATAATTAATTACACGTTTAACACACATCAAAGTATACCACAAGAAGTAACTACTAGTGGCTTTTCAAAGCAATAACCTAAAACTTGGGGGTACTTTTAGTTTTTTAAATCCTCAGTCCAAAACCAAACACTTGTATTCAAACACCTTTAATTTAAAAAAAAAACTTTTTCTGATGAGTATCTTCATTTGCAGGCCGCCTTTACTACATAATTCCAGTATTCTGAAATTTGTGTTTAGGCAGGTTTGGTTCCACAGTTTGTGGTCAGAATTAGCTATTTGTTTGCTGGCTATGGGGGCATCAGCACATTCTGAAAGATGATTGTAGAGGGCAGAATTAAGATTCTATTAAAATGATTTATGTAGTTGTTTCTCCTTTTCAATTTAGTAAACAGCAATCTTATGCTGCTGTTCAGTTTTATTGGTTTCAAAACGTAAGGTGAAGCAGGACACTTAAATTTACATGCTCAACCAGCAAGAAACAGAACTGCAATAATATTTGAGTTTGGAGGTTAAGACCCATCTGCACAACAAGAACAGGAAGGAGAAATGGCACAACATTCCTTCAGAAGTAAACCAAGCATAACAAAAATAATGTTTTCATTCAGTTCAAAACCTTTTTAAAATCAGAATTAAATCCCTGTAAACTCATTCTTTTTATTTTATTGTGGACAAATACAATATCCTACAGGTGGCTGTGGAAATGTCCTTTGAACAGTGAGATCTTTGGAGTAGAAACTGTCAAGATAAAATATTTATGTTGTACCTAACACTATGAGACCCAAGAAGATTCTTTTAGCAAATATTTTCAGTAGCAATAAAACTTAAGTATCACCAAACTTCTACTACTCTATGGTTCTTGCTTGAGTCATTAGATCTTTGGTAGCTTATTTTACTAAAATGTGACCGCGTGCTTTTAAAAGACAAACTCTTATCCAACAATTTCAGAAGCTGGGCTTTTCCATTCTATGTATGAATTTCAACAGATCCATAAACATTTGGGTTTGATTTATTTTGAAATAATTGTATATTTGTGTATAGTGTGGTATAGCTGTGAGGATATTGTGCTGGTAACTATATCATGTTACCCTTTACTTAAAGAGAACACTGTCTGCTATTTTGACTTAAACTGGAAAAATGCCACATATATTGAGAAAGTGCCTAGAAAATAAAGAGTACTTAGAAAGAGTTGGTAAGTCTGTTAGTTGCCTTACACAGACTAGGATACAATTTCAAGATACAGTTTACATGTTCTTGTATTTCAGACACTGTGGTATCAGGGGCTATTTTATTTTTAGTATCTTTGGGTCTGAATCAATTAAATTGCCCAGAGTCTACCACAGTATGAAGGTGTCAATCTGATTTTCAGTTCATCCCCAAGCCTGAAATATAGTGGTGACAGATTCCCCCATCTTTCAGGGAATGATAAGGTCAACATTACCAAAAATGACAAATGTTTTCCATGTCTGATTTGAGACATTATAATAACTTCCAATTCTTTTTTTTTATAATTTAATTAAAATACTTTTAAGCCAAGTTGAGCATACATGAACAAGGTATACAGAAATCCTTCACAAGCTGTTTCTTGCATGTGTTGCACACATACATGCACAGCTTGCAATCTCTGGCCTCCCATTCCCCCCCATATATTTAGCCTGAGCCACTGTGAAAGAAGAGGCATGGACAAATGCAGGCAGTCTGGGCAGTAGGCCAAGCTCTGCTTCTGACTACACAAATTCAATTCTTAAGTAATTCCATAGTAAGTAACTATTATTATATGCCAAGTTACATGGTAAATTATTTTTAAGAAGCAGATAATAACAACACAATAGTTAAATTATGCATTAAATGTCTGGTTTCACATACTTCTTTTGGATTAAACAGTATAAATCAAGAGAATATAGAAAGCAAACAACTCAATATGGAAAGTAATCAAAGAAGCAACTGGACATTTTTGGCAGTGGGAACCCAAGTTGCAACTTAAATAATTGAAATCCCTCTTCAGTAAGCATCTAGTGTATATGATTGCTAGAAACAGGCAATGGATACTGTGGCTGCCTTAAATTAATTTCCTCATCTAAACAAAAGTGCTTTTTTAGTATAGACTTGTACTGTCAACAAAATATGTCACCTAAATTTTAGGTATTATCTTCAATTTTGTATATTTTAGTATAGCCTATGTATCGAAAGTGTGACAAAACGACTCTCCAGTGTGAAGAGAGAGAGGAAGGTGGAATTACCTGGAGAATGAAAGAATTCCTCATATTCTCTGGCAAGTTATCCAACATTTCTGTGTAGCATCTCATCAAACTTAACAGCCAAAAGTTGGTTGAAGCAGATTCTTCATCTGCAGTGTAGGTAAAAGGATCCACCATGTAGATGACAACGGCTGGAGGGTAGGCATTGCTGTCTGCAGACTCGGGTTCAGTGGGAATCCCTATTCTCTCCCTCTCTGTAACACTGGACACATACATGGTGTTAAGTTCAAAGGCATGTTATAACTGTTATTTACTGTTTTTCTGTAAAGGTGTTCAAGGCTGAAGCAGAGGAGGAAAAAGAAGAGTACTAAGTGATTATTTTCAGAAGCAAAACTAAAAAACATGGCAACGGTGACTGAGGAGAGAGGACTTTCACTCACAGCAGTTCTTAGTCCAAAATACCTTATTAATTATGCACTAAAGATACTTACCATGAAGTGTAACATAATCTCATTTAATGCAGTAAGAATATATTATGTCTGAAGAATATGGAAAAGTTGACTAATACTAGCTCTGTGAGTTTTCTTTTTATGTATGTGTATGCCTGCTTTTTGGTGCTGTTTAGGGTTTTCTTTTGGGAGAGGTTGAAGGGTGAGAGAGGAATTGAGAACTGAGGGAAAGTGCCAAAGTAATATGGAGACTAAAGTCTTCTGTTTAGTTACAGGAAAGGTTCTGCTGGTAATGGAAGGAGCAACTGAACATTTTTTACTTGGTAAAACACTCCTCCATGCCTCAACCATGAATAGGAGGCTCAACATCTGTAAGTGATAAAAAGCAGCTGAGACTTACTTGGTCAGAAACCATGCTGCAGTTGATCAAATGGTATTTTGCATAGATCCAGTGAACAGATGTCTTAAGGATAACCTGAACTACAACAGGATGTGGGCTTTTCACTTAAGATACAGGAACTCCATAACATATATCATGACTGTCAGTAATATGCATTATTATGAGAGTAATGAAAAACACGTTCACTCAGGAAGTTACTTACACAAGATGTTAAAAAAAACTTTGCCTAATTTTTATGTTTGATGGATGACTATTTATAATGAAGTCTTTAAAAAAGTTGTGCTGCTAAAATTTATTTTAAAGTAACATCAGTATAATCCTGTTTCCTGACCTCACAGTGTACCTGCTTGCAAAACAACCCTTGCAATGCAAGCAAATTAGGAAAAAAATCCATGGACTGCCTTTTGTATCTGTTAATGTTACAGGTGTGCTGGAGTCACCCACAAGTGGGCCACAGGCGATATCCTGTAATACCTGACACGGGTGAGACCAACCCAGCAGACGTGGCACAGGACCTGAGACACCCTGTGTTTTTCTTGTATGCGAATGCAGGCCAGCTGGGGTATCCTGAGCATCTCAAACGAACTACAACACCCACGTGCATGCAGTTTAATCAAGCTTTGTTCTTGTAATGAAAAAGGGGAGGTTTGTTTTTTTCAACTCCCCTTTATCAGTACGTGCTGGGAACAAATAAAAATGGGCCCTGCTCCACTTACAAGTGGTCAAGTAGCACTGCATACGTCAGAGGGCCCTCTCCTTTCAAGGATTTACATAAGGCTTAAAGGTTACGAGTTGTCTGAAAGCAAGAGAACAGTGGATTTAATTAGAAGTACCTTGAAATATTTGAGCACTTCAGTAACTTACCCTTCCTGTCCTTCTTGTTGCTGCTGTGGTAAGTTTTGACCTGACTCTGTGTCTCCTCCAGGACCTGCACTTCCTTGCGAGCGCTCTGCTGTGTTTCCCCCAGTGCTGGTGTTTTGCCCTGAACCAATGTTCCCACTAAACCCTGGAGTAGAGGTAGTGGCCATCTGGTTGACGCCAGGTGTTGCAGAAGATGCCGACATTTGTGGCACAGAGGATCCGGAGGATGAACTACTTCCTGCTGGAAGGCTACTGGTCCCACCACCGGGTGTGGAGTTAAAAGAATTGCCTGTTGGTGGTGCCCCTGCAGCCGAAAGACATGTTGAATTTGAGGGTACAGGTCCAGTGTTCCCAGGTACTGTTTGTGGCTGGCTTGCTGGCGCTGGGGTTTGGTACTTAGGTGGTAGCAACAGGCTGCTGTCTAGCTGCAGAGTGGCTAAGTAAGGTGCTGAAATAGTAAAAAAAGAAGAAAAGAGATTAATGACAGTCTCTCAGATCAAAGTGAACTGCATTAACCATAAAGTCATACAATATGTTCTGCGTTTTTAGAATATTCTGAGTAAACAGATGCTAAGCGAATAGAATCTCCATTATAAATATTTACTTTGGAATCCATTCTTCAGGATTTCAGTTCTAACTGATATGAATCAAATGTCTCTAAGAACAGGACTGACTTTGGGGAGCTTTGTGAATCAAAGTTGGTACTGACATGTCATCACCTCTGGCTGGGTTGTGTTGAGACAACAGCTTTATATAGTGTTCAGCTTTGCAATCCACTACAGGTTATCTTTGTCAGACTGAAAATCTAAAAGTCCTTTTTACCTGAGCTACAATAATGACAAACTTTAATATAGTTATTTCTGCCACTCAGTATCAGAAAAAGAGATATCACAGTGATTATTTTTAAGTAATAAATGAACTAAAAAAAAAGGAAATGAATATTTCTTAGTTATTTACTCTCAGAGGTGGAAAATCACCAGCAGGGGAAGTTTCCAACACCGTCCCTGCCAGATGCCTCGGGTGTGAACTGAAGAGCCCAATTCCTCAACTGGCTGTGCACACGCTGTGTATTTCTGCCTGTAAGCCTGGGGTATTTATGTTAAGTAGTGTTGCAATAATTCTTCCCTCCCATTTACACGGTGAATTAAAATTAAAAAAGCAGACTGAATGAGGCAACAGGGTCATAGATGTGTCCTAGCCTGTTCTGCCAACCTTTCCTCAAAGGATGGGGTGAGCATTCATCAGTCTATAGAGCTGCCCAGCTAACTCCTATAAGTTTGCTTAAACTTTTTTCCAAGACCAGATCACCAGTCCTCAAAGTAAGCAGACATAAGTGTTGTCATGCCTTTTTCAGAGCAAAGAGAGCAAGCACTTTTCAAGAGACCACTTAAAAGTTCCTAGCTATTTTTAAACAAACAAAAAAACCCAACAGTTTGCAGGTTTCAGCTCAAGCATGGACCATTGAGGTGGCTGATGTTCTGTGATCACTGCCTGTCTTGCTGACCAGCACTGTCTCAGCAAATGCATTTCCAGTGACATTCTGGATGGGTCTGTGTCTTGTGCTAAGATCTCACTTCTCAGTCATACACACAATACATGTTATGTTGCCTCTGGAACAGAATAGCCATGTCTCTCCCCAGGTGAAATGTTAGGGGAGTCCAGGGGCTCAGCCAGAACCAGTCTTCTGATACTATCCCAAATTTTATACCCTTCCATACTCTCAGATTCTACACATCATGAAACAAGCACACCTGACATTATGAAAGAACAAATATGGCAGTTTGCCATAACAAAACAAAACAAAAGACAGACTAATCTTTTAAAATGTGTCACTGTTTCAGAATGGAAATAAGCCTACATGAGGTCCAGAGGAGACCATGACTTCAGGAAAATGTGATTCCAAGTATCCACACCCAGTAGATGGAGGCTCCAATCATCGAGATACTGTTACTTTCTCTTTTTCACCTGTGTTAACTCATTCTTCCTTTGCAGAGTTTTAGTGAACTTGCCTCTTATGTAAATAAATGTTATTCTTGCCAGGCATCATGCACGCCATTCTGTCACACTGCTGTGACGACACATATCAGAAGCGTATAAACCACATTAATTTATATGTTCAGCCTTGTGTGGATCATCTTTGAGACATACAAACATACCAAACTGACTTTCCTTAAAGGGTAAGCATTGGCTTCTGAATCTGTGACGTGATGATCAGACTGATGAACAACAAACCTTTCTAAAGTAGGCAAATTTAACACGGGGGGATTAAGAAACTAAGATAAAGCCTCATAATACTTTTTCTTTAGTTTTAAACAGATCATAATCTGTACCTTAAGAAAAAGCCTCGTGTTTTCACCTACTGCAACTAACCTCTGAAATACCTACAGAAAGCGACAGCCTGCTAGAGCCACGCTAGACTTACCTAGGTGATGCCGGCAAACTTGCGCGTAAAGTTTGAGTCTGGAATGATTGTCGCACTCCTCGGTGCCCCAGGGCTGGTTAAACCATTCGCTCACGAGCTCATCCGTCAGCTTTTGTGCCACAGTCTTCCCCACCCGCATAATCCCATCACGTAACACTTTGCAGATTGGTTTGTGCTGGCCAAGTCTACACATCTGGTGAGGAAAGAAGAAATGCTTGTAACTAGATGCCAAGCACCTGAACAAGTGATGCAGACTGGTTTGTAGAGTAAAGCTTTTGTTACCAGCACACATCTGGCAGCTTCTTAACAAATATAAAAACAAAAGGCTACATTTATCTGTTGACTTGAATTGCACTTACAGCAAAACTAAGGTTAGAAGGTAATCGTACATATTCAGTAGTACCCAATGTGCATGCTAAAAAGAGGAAATGGTTTTATCTCCAGCCTAGCAACTACAAGCAAGCAACAATTTCTTTAATCTACTCCTTGTTCTTTAGGTTTAGTTGGGCCTTCATGCAACTGTATTAATACTCGTGTTAGATCCTCTGTAAAATAAGATAATGTGTATGGGAAAGAACAGATGACAACAAATACCTGAAATGCACAGAGAATCAGTGTAACTCAATTAGATAGTATTCTTGGACTCTGAAAATGCAGAAAGCCCTCAAAATTAAATAAATTCTTATTCAAATAATTGTTACTTTACAAAACATGGATTTCTCCCAATGAACATGCAGCAGAGCAGAAACGACACTTAAGAAGAAATAATTCAGAGTGGTTCCTCTTTCTAACCTCGTATACAGCACTCAAGTCCCTGAAGAAAGTTTTGGCTCCATCGAGCAAGGCCTCATTTTCTGGACACACCACGATGTAGGCGACATCCCGATGGCCCCCATATGGGTCTAGCAACAGCCTCTCCCAGAACGGCAAGGAGAATGGAGAGATTGTCAGGAAGTCCTTGTCATAACCCACGAGTAAAGTTGGGATTGGAAGAGGCTCAGGAGATTCCTCAGAGCCTTCAAAGAGAAAAAAAGAAAGAAAAAATGTTAAAATAACTGATTTAACTGCAGTGGGTTCTCTGATGTACCAGGAAGTGGGTTCTTTTACGGGAATATTGGAAAACACTAATCCTCTGCTATGCCAAGTTTCCTAGCAGTTTGACCATAGACTGGAAACACATATCAAGGCTGTATCATGCCTGATAAACCATGTTCTCCCACAGCCTTTTTTCCTTGGAAAAAAATATTTAATAAAGGAGAAGAAAGATTTATATTGTACTTAAGAAATGTCATAAAATCAAAGTTCAGTCAGCCAAAGCAGAGGGAGCCAATCCAAGCACCATTTAAACTTTCCTAGAAAGTTTCAATAAAACATATTTCAGTATACTGTAAATACATGTATTGCCCTTCCCAAGGCTTAATCTCGTGGTTTTACTTTGCCATAACCACAACCACATCTCACAAGTTCCTATTAAATCAAAAGTAGTAACATGAATACATAAAATCTGATTTTTACAGGTCTTCATCTACCTCCACTGGGTTGTGCAAAATTACTAAGTAAAATGTTGATGCAAACGTATTCCCAGGTATGTAATACTATGCAAAGTTATCCTAATTTTAAAAATTGCCTCCTGCTCCTCTCCATAGGAAGTGCTCCAGAGCACGTGTTGTCCCACCAGGGAGGATTACCATCCAGTTTAACATGGTGTCTCCCAGACGTTGTGCTCATCAGAAATATTGTTATTTCAAGTAAAAATATACCCAGTAGTTTCTGCAGAATATAATCCAGCCATATTAAAAACTCAACATTCAGTAAAAATTACTGAATCTATATCAAAGGCTCTGCTACTTACTATATGGTAATTTCAGTTTTATTCTCTGGTGGAAATTGGCAAATCCTAACTCTTAAAGCTACAAATCCTGAACAAATTATTAGATTGGAAATACTCATGAAGCACAACAGCTTTAGACAGGAACTGTAGTTACCCCAAGTTGTCCCAGCCCCAAGGGAAAGCAGCAATATTATCAAACACCAAGAGAGAAAATAAAGCAAAGCACGATGGAACTGCAGAATGAAAACGAAACAAGACTGCATCGGTTAAGACTGAAATAAATTGCAGGCAAGATACACATAGAGGTCAGTCATTATTTTGCAAACGTGCACATACAAAATCTATTTTGCAATTTGTATTTTCCAGAAGTGTCACTTACAGCCAGGAGATACTTAAACTGAAACTTCTTACTAAGGGTATGGGAAACCTTAGAACCAGCAAACCTATTTGTGGAGAAATCATACCCACTTTTTTGTATATTTGTATACCTCAGAAAGCCCCTTTTCCCCATTATGATTTGGTACTTTAACAGCTTCCTCCATTCATGCTATTTATCTACCAGCTAGCTTCAGTACGAGCCAAAATACAGATTCAGAAACGCAGCATTTTTGGATTCTGTAAATGTTTATCAATCTGGAAGGGTAAAACCTCCGCTATGGTATTCAAGCATCTGCTTCAAATGTCTTTTAAGGCATTTTAAATCTATATGAAGAGCCACGCTCCCCAAAACCTGTATGAAGAGGCCATTTATTCTAAGTTATTTCCAGAAGAAAGCGCACATTTCTAGAAAACTATGCTTTCATTTTAACCAGTGGCATATAGCGCAATGTATGTACCATAGGTTCCCCGTCCTGCCATCTTATGGAACTGCTGCCAGGTGAGTGGTCCCTGCACGTGCTGGATGTTCTCCCAGGTCCTTCCTGTTCGTTTCTTCTGGATGGCATCCTGGAGAAAGGGCTGCAGCGACAGCAGCATGCGCACCACGTCCTGGGAGGAGAGCATGCTGATATCCAATACTGCAAACGACAAAGGAGCATCAGTCATTTTCAGTGAGGAACAGGTAGAATTATTTTGTGGTGGCAACATTTTTTGGTTTATTGTTCCTTCATATTGCTCTTCACAATGCCCATAAAATTTGTACAACTTTAATTAGCTCAACAGCATTTAATGTGGTACTTTATGCAAACATTGCTGAAATAAAGCTGTCATAGTCCTTTTCACACACCTTTCAATGGTACTGTTGTCCAGCTCAGTTCAGAAGAAGTCAGAGCATCTTCAGCGTATAAACAGGTAATATTTGATTATAAAAATCACTGTTTTTTCCCCTTGATGACATTTTTATACAGAGCATTTCTTTCCTCCTGACTGCTTACACCTTTCTCCAAAAAAAGGGGGTCATAATTCTGCCTCCCCCCCAATACTTTAATTTGTTTTGCATCTCTGCTTCAGATCTGTGAAATTCCACGGACTCTTTCACAATTTAGACCACAAGGTCTAAAGACAACTGGATTATTGGCACTTTAGATGCAATTTATAAAACCTTCAGAAATCTATGTTATTTCTAGAGTATGTTTATGCATAGCATTTCCCACATAAAGATTAAGTGGCTCACAACTGGCAAGCTTCAAACAAACGTATAGACATCACCAAAAACCGCAAAGAAAAATAAAATTTGTTCTGACCCATACCATTGCTGTGAGGCCAAGAATGTACAGTGGCACTTCTTACTAGGGCTTCATCTACTTTTCCACCGGTGGGGTTGTCCACATACTGCCGGCCTTGCTCCAGGGCATTGAAGCACTCGATCCAGGAGTCATTGCTGTCGGCCTGCAGCCTGTCGTAACTCCAGTTCATGCACGGGAGCGTCTGACGGTTATTGGAGGACATGTAATCCAAGCAGCTCAGGGATGTGAAAGGCTGGGTGTGCTGATTCTGGAGGAGGAGGAGGAGGCTCATTGGAGGTTCCTGGGTCCTTCTAGCTCCCTCTCCCATCTGAGAGATCAAGTTGCTTTGACATATCATCAGCCGCCTTTCTGCAGCTTGGCCAATGTCTGAGGTCTTGCCAAAAATATCCAGCTCATCCTCGATGAAGAGCCCAGAGTTGTAACCTAATTTGCGGTTCATAATGGCGCTAAAGCCACAGGTGCAACGGTACTGATCCTCGTTCGAGGAATCTGGGATGTATAATCCGACATCTGCACCTTTAATATTCATGTTACAGGCGCATATACAACAACTATCAAAGTTACGGTCTTTGAAGATGTTCAACACGGAGTCTGAAAGAATCAAGGTGACGTACAGGCTGTGGGCTTCTGGGATGGGCTGAACAGTGGCTGGCTCCACAGAATTAAGCGGTCGTGTTGTAGAAGGGGTAGAAGCAGGTGAACCTTGATCTGTGCTGTCATATTTTACAGATCCTTGCCCGCTTGCAGTACCCCCACCTCTAGGAGTCCTTGGGGTCCTGGGAGTGCGTGGGGTAGGGACAGAGAAGCGGGGAGTTGCTGGTGATGGCAGAACTCCAGCTCCACTGTTGCTGGCCGGAGCAGTACTGTTTAGCGTCACTGGTGTGTTCATCTGAGGAGTGTTCATCTGAAGATAGTCTTGGTCAGCCAAACTCCCAACGCTAGGCACATTGCTACGAGAAATACATGAAAAACAGAGTCAAATGCCATCACAAATTGGTTGGTTGCGATTTTGTCAAAACTCATTTTTAAATATAAGGAGATGGTGAAAACTGAAAGGATTCACTGTAACTCTAGTAAAGAAAGAACCTTCTGCTCATAACCTTTTTCTCGTGTCTCTGAACCAAAATTGTAGTTCTCATCATGAACGCCATTGTTTCATATCAGTGTAATAAAAAGGTATCACCTCAGCCATCTTAAAGGTTATTCCCACAGCCTAAAGCTCAAATGTTCTTGAGAAGAATCTCTAGATAAATTATCAGGTTAAGATTTTAGGATATTTGTAACTCTTCTAGGGAAAAGAAAAAGAACTGTAGGTGTTTTAAAGAAAATTATCTGTAAAGAGATACACATTAGTGGAAATGAGGAAAATATTTCAGAGGCATAGAAATCTTACTTTATTTTAGAAATCATCACGTTAAATAGCTGTCAGAAGTCATGTATGTGGCACTTATATGATAATGCCTCATGGTGGTATGCAACTGATAACAGTATTTCAGATACTATAAATGTAAATACTCATTTAGGATTACACAGTCTGCAGCACAATATGACACATTCCATTGCGAACTCTTAGTCCAGTAAAGCTAAGAATCACATTTTTGGGTCATCTCCTGTCATGACTGGTTTTTCTTACTCTGTTTTTGTCATTTTCTGCCAAATTCAAGTGACCAAAGAACAGTTTGTACATTCCCATGAGATCAATCTTCTCTTTGGAATGACTTGTATGAAGAAACAGGTAATACGGGGCCAATAAAAAGAATAAGATCTTAAATTTTCTCTTTCCAAGTTGCTAATAAGCTGCTGGCTTCTCTTGAAATGTGTTCTTTACATATTAGGGCAAGGAGAAAGTGTAAGAATTCTGTGAGTCTCTTGATAAAGGAGGGGGAACAGGTTTTCTTCATGTATGCCTATTCTTACTGTGTATTTTGTGTGTTATTTAAAAGGAGTATTATTTTAATGCTCACATATCATTAGTGACTTGAAAAGGAAAATAGTGAAGACCTTATTCCTTAGAATCTTTTTATTACCTTTGAACTGACGTATGTCCAACTCAAAGGAAGACAGGAAAAAAAATGAACAAAGGTTTGAAGGAGTTCTGAATCTGAAACATACTGAATGCCTCAGATTAATAAGAAAAGGTGACCTAGAAACCTTGATTGGCAATCACCACTCCGTCGGAAGCCTGCAGTAATAATCTTCACTCTAATTGGATTATATTGAAAATGAAAGGGTGTTTTTCCCCAACAAATACCTGAAATTAATAACCAGCTCAGGCCTGGTGAATCAGTTACTATTATGAAAAAAACTGAGATTTAAATTGCTCCCTAGGCACTATCAAGGGTTTACAATTTCTTTTTTGCAATTCTTTTGAGAACACTGAAGGATCCCCTTTGGAGCTAGAAAAGGACCAATTTAAAGGATTTACAGACTGATTTAAAGATACAGACTACTTCCTCTAGAAATGAACGCAGTGTAGCAGGAGACCTTTGTACTATTATTAAGCCTTTTAAGAGGTTTTATTAATTTAATGGTGCGAATTCGCGATAGCTTTCAAAATCTGTAGCAGTGAATTTCTTCTAGAAACATTGCTAATTTCTGAGAACTGAGGAAGGAATACGAGTTTTTAAATTTAACAGCAGTGTTTGCTTATAAGCCACAGCACTCTCATACTTGACATCTTTTCTTTTAGTATTTTGAAAGGGGAAGATGGCACACAGCCCATCAGCATCTGTCTGATTAGCAGCTCCATATGTGACCCATTCAGGTTAAATCACAAGAACTCAGAAGAGCTAACTTGAGAACACGAAGAGAGCTGTCACAGGCCTACTCAAAATTTTAAGAGCCCTCAGAAGGCAAACTGCTATCATCAAGATCTGCTCTCACCAGACTGAGGCTCAGACTGAACACACAAGCACAAACAAGAGGGCAGCCTTGCCACAGGCTGGAGAACTGGACACTCAAATGGGAGGGCAGAGACGTGAGAGGTTACGTGCATTCATTTTATTCCCTAACATTTCTGGTTTATGTCAAATTACAGTATTTTCCTGTGTCAGAAATTGCAATTCATTCAAGTAGCACATGTTTTGGTTCTTTTAAAAGTGCTAAGAATGTAGTGGACACACACTGTAACACCACCAACTTCCAAACGCTGTTTTTAATAGAAATGTTCCTTCTAACTGAACTGTTTTGGTATCAGTGACAAATTATAAAGCTTCCAAATACATTTGCAGTTTATTTTATAGTTCTGGTGTACAGTACATCGCTGTTAACATATGCAAACATTTTAACTAACAAACCATTTTAGATATGGGCACGACAAACTAATTTCCTACAAGACAGTACTTACTTGTAGCCATCTCTAATGAAAGTGGCTGCAGGCGGCAAAGGAAGTTGTTCAATTTTAGGAGGAACAGCCCAAGAAGGCCTGAAAATGCAGGCATCTGGTATCTTCAGAGGTAGGAGGCACTGACTTGGCAGTATCTTCAGTGGAGCAAATATGGAGGAGCCCACAAAAGGTTGAAATGATGGAACTTTGTGCACGTACGAAAAATCCTGTAACATCCAAGTGGCATTGTTCACAACAATATGGTAAGGTTGCTGTTTATACTTAGATATTTATTTTTAATTAGAACCTATTGTACTGTTTGAACCCTCTACAACTGCATTTTTTCCAAAATTAAGTACACTTATTCATTCTACAAGACATTCAAGAGCAGTTCCTTCAAGGAAACTCAGCTGAGGCTCCTTGTTATACTGAGATGCTATACAACTTTAATGTCAATAGATTTCACAATTAGACTCATTTAGGACAAGCTGTGTCGGTAAAGTGAATAGTGTGCTATGAAATTTTCATACTGCCTAACTTTAAGCACCTAATTTAGGCACTTAAAAGATTGATCTTTGCAAGAAATCTATACTGACAATGGAGAGAGAGGCTGAGTCACAGTGTGAAGAAACCTTAGGTGCCTTACATCAGCCTCTCTGAATAACCCCCACATTGGGGATTAATATAATCCAAGTAAGTGGACACTTTACACATGCCAAATATTAAATATAAATATTTAAACAATCTAGTAAACATAGTATTAAATATAAATGAAGTCCAGTCAAACAGGACTTTCATTGCCTGCCATGTTTGTTTGCAGAGAATGATGACAAGAACTTCAGCCAGAGTTTCTAGAGCTATTCCAAGTTTCTTTCAGAAGAAAAGAGCTAGTCCTTTTGAGGCACTACTGCAAAGTAAAAATCATTATTAAAATAGTAACAGTAGTCTCTCAGAATTTCAGTATTTAACATCTCGTTAGATCTTTGCATTTTTTTCCCTTGCACCTTGTAAAGCATTGAGAGATGAGAAATGTGTGGATTACTATCTTCAGCTGCTGAATACTCAGCACAAGGAATCTACTTACATGTTCTCAAAATGATTAGCAATGGGTTTAGGTGCTTGTTTCCCCCACTGGTGTATATGAGCAGGTGTGACACATTTAAAAGCAAGTAAACCGTGCTGTTGGAAATGTTATCAGGCAGAATTAAAATATGTATTTTAATACTCCTAAAATGGTTGTGAGGGAGATTAAAATATCTTCAGTGTCAATGATGCCCTAAAATCTGTTCCCACTCAAAAACTTTCAGCTCAACAAATTTCAATTGAGATTTTCTTTCCAAGTCCAAATTATCCTAGTCTTAAGCAAATAGTTCACTGAAGAAACAGAAGGAAAAAACCAGCAAGGTCTGTGGCAAGGCAAATTCTTACAAAACTTATAAAAAACTTATTTCAGACTCCTAAAATGGTATAAAAATTGGTAGATACACAAACTATACAAGGCAAACAGACAGCTGTACTTCAGCAAAGCCTCTGAGATGCCTTTTCTCATCATGCCTTCAAGTTACAAAGTTAGGATGGAAGAAAGAAGAGAGCTGCAACAACAAAGCCGACTTGCTACACATGCCTAGCTGCCCAGCTGAATTATCCTCCCGAGGGGCACACTGATAACCGACTCCCTGACACTTTTGTGAAGTCTCTCTTTCTCACCGGAGCTGTTCCCAACAGCTCTCTGCCAGCTCAGCCCCTTCACAGGTGTTCAGCTTAAGTTGCAGCCCCGGGAGCTGCTAACTCCTGGGGCTGACTAGACACACTTTACTGTAATATGGAGACACAATCCCTGAATGCAACAACCTGTCTTACTTCTTTCCCAGGGATGGCAACTTCCTCCTGTCCCAGGGACAAACTGATTCCTCTTACGGAGAAAGTCACCCTGTGACTTGCCTCTGCTTTACTTTCAGTCTGCTGAAGGTATACTATCACTGCCGTGCAGGAAAACTTACTAATTCATAGCTGACTGAATCATTTATACTAAGATAAATTTATATATCAGCATTCTCATATAGATATATAGCCACTTCTTGTCCATGCAAACTGTAAGTGCTGTATGTCTCCGTGTACAGCTCTCTCAGCAATGCAGATCCTTAAAAATAAGCCTTTGGTTAATTCCAACAATCACAGGAGCACAAAATGAGAGGGAAGGAGCGAGTGTTGGGGAGAGAAATGGCTGCTGAAATAGGAGGAACAGGCTGTGGCAGATTAGGGACAGGTTGGGCCTGAAGAAGAAGAATTAGGCTATAAAACCAAGGGTCGGGGACTACCAGGAAGACAGAGTTATAGTGTGTATCTCCCTTTTTACTGCTTGCATACAAATGAGCTTGCTGCAGAACAAGGTGATGTGTATTTCTACACAGAAACGGGCATTTTAAAATAAAAAAAAAACCCTCAGGCTATATGCATGGATATATGATAACAATAACTTCTGATAAAAGTGACAAAAATTGGCCCAAAAAGTTAAGTAATGCAGAATACACACAAGCAGGCAGAATGATTTTATCCTACCTCTTAACCTGTGCTAAAGATGGAACAATGAGATACAAATCAATGTACACTAGGTGCTTATGTTAAGTCCTTTTATGTGATGCTATGGAAAAATGGATACATCTTGATATGTAAAGTCGGGGAGGTGAGTACTAGTACCCAGCAGCAGAGTCCCCATTTAAAAATAGTTCTTTACTCAGATACACTATAGGACTCAATATAGGAGTAACTATGTGACATTACCTGACCTGTGTTATACAGAAAGTCAGATAAGAATGGTCCCATCTGGCCTTAAAACTTGTGAAGTAACATCAGCTGAAGAAGAAACAGAGCAAGTTCAACCCCTGGGCTTTCTCAGAGATTTTCAACCCTAACCAAAAAAGGCAACATTTCAGAGAGAAAAAGGCAGCCTTTCTACATGCATGACTTTTATCCTAGCTGCATCCCCAGAGACTGGCAGCAAGGAGTGGCTATACATAAAAGGTGCTACAGAAAAATTATCTGAAGAAATAAATCATTTAACAGCTACTTAGTCACAAGTAAGACGTTTTTTCATATATGTACATTCTTTCTGTTAGGCATAGGGCTCATTTCACATACAATATTGTTTGTTTCCTGAGAACACAAAAACATTACAAACATAAAATTACAAGAAGAAAAATACCTATAGTTAAAATCAGGGCAACAATTAAAAAGCTCTTTTACTAGAGAAGTGGGTTTTTTTCCAACTAAAGACTGATATGTACTTTATAAGGATCAAGTTGACATTTGTTAAATTACTCTGCTATACACATTACAATACACGACTTGTTTATAAAAATCAAAACATACATAGATGAGATTATAAAAATATCACATCTTTGGCATGTTACCTTAATTTCTTCGGGTTTAGGGCTACCTAATCCATCTTCTACCTCCATTTTAAACTCAGCAAGCTGTGTTGGAATCACGTTGACCATAGGACTTTCCATCATTCCCAAGGTAGTTACAGTCTCTGAACTTATGCCATCTTTATAACTCATTACTGGGGAGAAGGCAGGGTGTTGTTCTAAAGAAGGTGGTGTTGGGAACATCCTTTGGAGATCTGCCACAGCTAAATATGATGAAGTAATACACTGTTAATCATTAAAACACAAATTCTCAAGGAAATCCAATAAAACAGAAGAGCCCGACTCAATAGTAGCTCTGATTTCGTCAGTTAAAACCTAACAAAGATCCTACAGACTTACTAGAGTTCTGACACCAGGATAAATCCAGATGAAACGTCAACTCCTAGGAATAAATGCCAATAATTCCCAGGGATACTTTGCAAGCTAATTGTTCAGCAGAAACAACAAACTGGTAGATACACAAATCCTATATACAATTTTAACAGCAACAAAAGAATATTTCATAATAGAAGAGATTAATTAACAATGCAAAGTTCACACCAGCAACTGTTACTAAGGAGATACAGGGTGGTTTCTTCCCTTTTTTAGAGCTGACATTCAGCCCTAAAATGGGAGACTTGTGGAATTAGCGTGCACTTAGCTCCATTTTTCCATTGACATACAGTCATTGTAGTCTCATTTGGTCCATAGCGACTTAACTCCAGAACAGAAGACAGGCTACTGTTGCTAACACAAACAGGCAATTTTGCTTAAGAATCAGACTGCCAGGCATCCAAAAGTGACAAGTGTCAGAGGAAGCCACAAAATTATAATTTTGCATCACAAGGCATTAAGTCAGGAAAATCCCTGAATCTCATTAAATGAATGTAAGATACATAAACCATCGTACATTCTTCTTCTTTAAGAAAAATCAAAAAATCTGGTCTAGTGGCAGGACAGGGGGGTTGGAACTAGATGATCTTTATGGTCCCTTCTAATCCAAACCATTCCACGATTCTATGAAAACCCCAACAGTAATGCTTTAAAAAGTGTAATGCAATCTAACAAAAATCAGAATACAGTCTTGTATTTTCTCCCCAGTTACATTCTTTTTCCTTCCAGCTACCAGCTTCCATTATTTATTTTGCTTAAAACTCAGAATATATGCTATCTTCTCCTGACTTGACTTAGAACAGACATTCTCTGGACATAACCATCACTCTGGTGAATTCACTATTAAAATACTCCAATTAGAGAGGGGTGAATTCCCATAGGGGTGTCTTCTTAAATACTTTTTCTGACAGACTAAATGCCCAATTCCATATCCATTCCTATACATACATCCAAGCCAAGCTGATAGGACACAAGGACATACTTGTATTCGGTAACTTTTGCACCCTAAAGATGATGGAAAATTCATAAATACAGATGGATATCTGACTGGTAAATACTGCGTTGTGGAAATGTAAACTGGTGAAACATAGTACTACTCTCAAAAATTACTTGAAAAAGACAGAAATAAGTGATGAAATTAGAAGTATATGTCATATACAAATACACACACTAACAGTACAGTTTTGTAGGATGCTGCAACATCAAGATATGTCTCCACTCTGCCTTGACAGAGCCAAATTTCATTCTTTTGGGCACAGAGGTGAGAGAGTGAATCTTTATTCTTTAAATGAAGTGAAAAAACTCAAATAGGTGAAGTCCTCTCAAAATGGGAGTTCTGTTGGTAATAACAGTCAAAGCTGAACCCAAATTCTTTCACAATCTGAAGTAGCAGAGTAAATAATGGGCTATGAATTATTCCTACTCAGTTGTTTGTTTTCCTTTCTCAGTCTTTGGATTCAACAACAGTAGTCTTGTCCTGACATAGGATAAATTAATATGAAAACAGGTTCAGCAGAATGGAAAAAACTATTTTCCACCCGATGCTAGTATGAAATACAATCTTCAGGACACCAGCTGGATTAGCTACTGCCTCTGTTTTTCAACAAAGAAAAGTGTGCTTTAGAAATTGGAGAAAGGGGGACAGAAAGGAAGGTTAAAATGAAATGTGGTCAGTAGGACTTTATGATGATGTACAGTTCCCTGCAGATACTGTTATGCCTTGACAGCTGGTGTCAAGGGGACAGCTACAAAACAGAAGTGGAGTGTATCTATTTAACTTATTTCATACAGCTCTACAGTATATCATTTTCTCACACTCAAGCTCATTCCAGTTAGCAAAATTCTGCAGTGCAGATTCATAAAAAAGTTTAATTACAAAAAATCTCCCAACCCTACAGCAACAGGCTAACTATCATTATTCATTTTCATGTGTGTCATGCTTGAAAAAGCTTTGCATATTTTAAAAAGCTATGGATCAACTAAACCTGTCAAAATCCAATCTCTGTATACTTCAAACTTCTACATTTGAGTAAATCAGCACAGCTTTTATGGGTCCATAAAACTCTGACTCATCTCCTTCAGACTGTTTTTTTCTTCTCCTCAATTTGTTCTCATTACCAGCTGAACTTAATGAGAAGGCATTAAAGAATGATTTGCAGAGAGATTTGATTTCTGCTTATAGCAGCCACAAAAATCAAACATTCTTCCTCCTCACCACTAAGTAATTTGTAATTCATAATTTGATTGGTTAGTATTACACCAAACCCCTTCCTCCTCTCACACATGCATGTACACATACATACACACATTCCTCTCTCATCTCAAGAGCAATGTCACCTGTATAAATACAATCACAGAATCATTTAGGTTGGAAAAGACCTTGAAGTTCATCGAGTACACTGGCAATTCCACCACTAAACCATGTCCCTAAGCACTATGTCTACATGTCTTTTAAATACTCCCAGGGGTGGTGACTCAAACACTTCCCTGGGCAGCCTCTTCCAATGCTTCACAAACCTTTTGGTGAAGACACTTTTCTTAAGATCCAATCTAAACCTCCCCTGGCACAACTTGAGGTAATCTCCTCTTGCCTTATCACTTATTACTTGGGAAAAGAGTCCAACACCCACCTCGCTATTTTTTTAAAAGAGTCCAACACTCATCAACAAACCTCCTTTCAGATGCAAGTAAGATCATGTATATCAGAGTAAGTTATTCCCAATACTTGTTGGCACAGTCCTTACATAAAAGCCCTACTGTTTTAATCTGCGTTTCATGCATTTTCAGCATACTAAATTTAATTTCTAAGTTTTCTGCACTTCTGTAGCCTTCCTTGTACATGTGTAGTGTCTGCACAAGCATCACTTCTACCATAACCATCTGTAAAAGGTCTACAATGTGTCTTCAGTTAGAAATAGTTCTTCGATTTTAATCATGCCCTTTCACATCTAGATTAAAACCTGAAGGTGATTTTAGTCTGAATTTTCTTAGAAACAGGGAACAGTTTGGGTTGGAAGGGACCTTAAAGATCCTCCAGTTTCAAGCCCCTGCCCTGGGCAAGGACACCTTCCACTAGCCCAGGTTGCCCAAAGCCCCGTCCAGCCTGGCCTTGAACCCTTCCAGGGAGGGGGCAGCCACAGCTGCTCTGGGAAACCTGTGCCAGGGCCTCACCACCCTCACAGGGAAGAATGTCTTCCTTATACCTAATCTCAATCTTACCCTCTTTCAGTTTAAAACCATCACCCCTCATCCTGTCCTGACACCTCCTGGTCAAGAGTCCCTCCCCACTTTCCTGCAGCCCCTTTCAGCCCTGGGAGGCCACTCTAAGGTCTCCCCAGAGCCTTCTCTTCTCCAGCTGAAGCCCCCAACTCTCTCAGCCTGTCCTCACAGGGGAGGGGCTCCATGCTGAATGCAATTTTCTTCCAAACAGGTTGCACCATAATGGCCAACTGGCAAGTCACAGCTTCAAATTCTTTGAATTCTTTAAAGAGAAGACTGATTTATACTTGAAGAGAGATATGGTGAAGGTGTGACTAACATTAAATACTGAATTGAGAACAGAGGGGATAGCTTCTAAATGAAGATTTGTACCAAATTCCTCCCATACTTCTAACCTAAGACAATAATGTCAGAAGGAGAGCATCTCAAATCTCAGTAGGCACATTAAAAATGTGTGTCTAAATTACCATCCACTGTTTTCATTAAAATCTGCTTATTCTCTTTTAATATTGGCATCTGGTAATTACAGAACAAAATGAGCACACCACCTCTTAGTCCTGAAAAAATGACCTTATAAGTCTCCTACAAAAAAGCAGCAGGTAGCTGTAAGGAGATTTTAACTGTCATCAAAGTAGTAAATCAGTTGTTGCTACTTACTTGGTGGGTAAGGTACTGCTGTTCTACCATCCTTCCCTACAGGGCGTTCCTCAGACCCTACTGCGGGCATTTTCGATGACCGAAGAGCTGGGGATACAGCCTAAAAGCAGAATAATACCATATTAAAAAATATACAAAATATTAGAATTCCTAAGCTATTACAGATTCTGAAACTCTCTGAAAGAGATTTTACAAGAAAGAAAAAAAGTGTATTTTTCTACTTTCCCATCCACTCTCCCCAAGGAGTTTGGATTTCTATTTCCTCTCTTTTAAGATTAAACCAAACCAAACCAAAAGTCTCTGAAATATTTGCGTGCCTATGTGCACACACAACCCCCCACCCCCCATATGTAGATACACACAAATTATATAGAAATTGTTATCAACGACACTGAGCTTGAAATTCACATGACTACTCTCCTTGCTTTCATGTTTGACTCCTCTAAGATAATAATGAGAATACAACACTGAGAGCAAAAATGCCATATACCAGACTACCACAGGGGACTGCTCAACACATGCAGGTTTTAAGACAGGAAGAGCATTAGGACTGTCCAGGCCAACTTCACAGAAAAAGGTAATTTTTGATTTTGACAGAACAGTCCTCTAGTAGATTTGCATATTAACTGTGGCATCTTAAGTGCAGTTTGTGTGGAACCACAAAACAGGGAGTAGTAAATAAATTGGTGTACTTGAAAAATACTGCCAAGAACCAGACATTAGACTTTTTAAACACTATTATATACTATCAGTCAATTTAGGACCACTTGGCTGTATTAGATGAAGTTTAAAAATAGTAATTATTCAAATCTTTGGTTTTCATGTGTCTTGACTTTTTCCTGGTAACTGATGTAAATCTGCTTTACCTTTTGTATTACCTAATATTCAGCAATTATTCCTCTTTGCATTGAAACAAACTGATTGTAGAAATAGAAGGAAACATGCTTCAGAGAACTACTGAAGTTCAGTAAAGTTGAATTTATTTTTCTTTGGGCAGCTTCTCAGACAACTCAAAATACTGACAAAAGCTAAGAACACAAAACGAGATGTAATGCATTTCTAAAGCAACTACATTGCTTTACCTACGGAAGTATTCTTTTAGCCTGTCTATGCAATGACTGAGTCAGCAAATTAGCTGTATACAGGTTCCCCTCATGACTGAAAAACTGTCGGACAACACAAGCTTTGGTGTTACCTAAGCGATCTCCTAATATTCCTGAATTATACACAGCGATGAGTTCTCTCTTTGATGGATCTCCTGACAGGATACCTCTCTTTGCTAGCAATTCTTCCCACTTAAAATCCAAGCCTGACTACCTGGAAACTCTCCTTCCTATCTATTATGGATAATCACTCCCCACTAGGACTTCATCCTTCTCCTTTTTTTTGGCCAAGGTTTAAGTCTACAGAACACTCAGTCCTATAAAGACTTACACCAAGCTCATCTTCATCTGAATTATCAAAGATATTATCTAGATCATGAAGTGATGGAGCCAGATCTGTCACCTGTGTGAGGCTACCAGAGCCTACTCGGCCTGCAGCGTTGTCTTGCCGGGTATCTGTCAGAAAGAAAGGGAAAAAAACATGAAAAATGGAAGCAAAGAAACACAAAATCACCTTTTTTCAATTTTACTTCTCACTCTAAACAGGTGACTAGCAAGAATCACTGAAGCTCCTTTTCTATAATGTAGCCTAGAAATAGCCTTGCATTCAAATTTTAAGCAAGCACCAAAACTCATTCAGGAAAGAATGAAGGTAGCTACTGCTCAACTTTAATATTAAAAAAAAAAAAAAAAAAAAAAAATTACGTTACTAAAGAACAAGCAGAATCAAGTTTTTTCCACCTCAGGAGCTCTCTATAGATCTCATGGTACAGTAAAATGTTCAGTATGAGCTTTTTCTTTTCAGATTTTATTGCATAGCTTTACCTATTTTGCTTTGCAGAGTGAAATAAAGGGCTTTTACTCACCAGTCTTAGGAGCAGAACTGAAAATAGACATGGCATCTTTTCCATCAGGAACTGGTGTAGAATGACCCGTTGTGGGGATCTCCTTGGTACCAATTCCGTCTTCTGACTATATAAAAAATCCAAGATTTTTTTAAATGGATATAAATTTAAGGTATGTGCGAACAACTGTTTTCCTATGTCAAATCAAACTCCGGGCTCTTGATTAAATACTTTGAGAAGCAAAAAGAAATTTAAGAAGGGAAAAGTACACAGCTGTCTGCTGTTTATCTGTATATTGGGAAAAACATAAAGTAACATTGTGTATGATTTACAAAGGATTCCATATTCATGTTAACTTTGATAGCCAGTACTGATAATTAGCCACCTCAATTTCTCCAGAAAACTCAACTTTGAGAATTTTAAGTGTGGTGACTACCGGCACAAGAACAAATGAGTAGCCAGACAAAGAAACAGCTTCATAATGGATACAATACACAAGAATTATCAGGCATACAGGTCAGGTGATGACCTAAGAATAGTGATCATATTGTTTTCTTTCACATATGGAAGAACACCTCTAAGGAGATGTTCAAACCACTACAGCATCCCTGCCACAAATCCTCTCAGCAGAAGGCTACCCTCAATTTGCTCAAGGAAAGACAGATAAACTTGGCTGGAGAGATCTGAGCTTTGCAGTGAGGTGATATGTCAAGCTGAAACAACCAAGAAAAAGAAAAAAAGACCACCAAATTCTTTCATCTCTACAACTGAATA